>NC_133812.1:23239263-23466763 GCF_043250625.1 Sebastes fasciatus | reverse complement strand
TTGCTCCATAAACAAACCATACCTTTGGTCAGCATTTGGCTAATCATAATGATCAGCTGACGGATGGCTGATTGTGTTGTTGGTATTCTTTAGCTCACGATGACCTTCATAATGACTGTTTGTTTACACTCTCCTCTTTCCTGCCCTTTCTTTTTAACTAGAAAAAAGTGGAGCGCAGCATTGAAGAAGTCATCAGTGTTTACAAGCAAATGCACAGCATACCACAGTAAGTATCCAGAGAGGACACGAGTTGTGCTGCTACAGCTGATGACCTATTTCTTAAATAAAACTTCCAACAAATGGACAGTGGTTTTGGGTTTGGAGAGTTTTGTTTTGAGTTTTTCTCTGGCGCTAGGCCTTTACTAACAGCATTTAAAGAAAAATATATGTTTCTTACTGTAATAAAAGTTAAAATATGCCCAAGCTACATGATCATAGTGACTAATTTCGGTTGCAGTGCTGTTCCATTAGGTCTAAGTTGTTTTCAGTGGTTGTGAGGCCATTAACACACTGCTTAGTGCTTACCGACATTCACCCAACATCTGACAAGAAAATCTGTTCCAGGAAAAACTCTGCCTTACGGACATTATTGTTACTTTCCTGACATTTGTCTCAGCTGTCACAAAATGTCAACAAAAATCAGATTAAATAAATGCATTATAAAATAACATCTAAATCAATGTTATTCTTTAAAGGATATCCTAAAATATTAAACCTAAATTAATCAAATATTGCACTGTTTAAAACACAGTCTGCTGCATCGATTTTAATACTATTTTGTGGTTATAGGGAGTGCAATGCTAAATCTGTGTTGTACTCTTTTAAGAGGAGTTAGGTCAGATATTAATACAATAATTATGTGAAATCAGGACCCTAAATTGGCCTGAACAACTCAGTGTATCATAAAAGCCTTTATGCAGTATACACAAATGGAGAAACACATGCATTTTCAAACCCACAGACACAAATTAGTAATTATGATGATCATCTATTCATAGGACTCATAATGTTCAATACATTTATTACCATTATGAGACATTTCCCAGATCACTGCTCATTGGCTGTGGCTGTTTCTGATCCCAGACACCTGCTGTGTGCCTGTAGAGAAAGCTGCTGCTGCAGCACGGTGATGTGTGATGGCTGTTATCTAAACGGTGTGTTGATCAGCCCACATAGTTTGCTCCTTGCTATCAGCTGTCATCAGTCCCCTCTTAATGGGGTGACTTATCTCATTTCCATGACAACTGCGTGGACCTGAATGTCACCGGCCTTGCAGCCGATGGGGGGAAATGTACTACAGGAAAATGAGCAGTATTCATCAGTAGAGGTCAGCCATTTAGTTAGTAGTGATCATCTGATCGTCAACACAACACAGTGTTAGTTTTCATCTTCTGGTAAAAGTTATAATGAGGGAGGTTTTTGAGGTTAATTGCAGTCGTCTCACATGAAAGGAAGGCGTCCAGGCTTTGCTTATTTTCTGGCCTGCTAACATCATTTCAGCAGTTTAATCAGAAATGTACTGATGAGTTTTTTTAAATCTAATATATAATATTTTTCCACCCACATCTGCCAGAACAAATATGGATTTTTGTTGGAATCTAAAAACAAACACTGGTGCAAAACAGGTTAAGCTTTGCTCACTTAATTCAAGTGCTTCTAAAGCAAAGCACCCGGTATTATTATTATTTGTAATATGACAAAAATAATAGGTGAAGAAGTCTTTTTTTTTGGTGCCCTTTATATTAAATCTCTTGAAGTCCTTTCATTTTATTCTTGCATTTAAAGTAATCACAACAGTCTTAAACACATGGATATTACAGGTACTGCCTTGCTACATGGTTAAGGAAGGCATTGTGTACATTTAATTTAACTGTTGCTATAAATTAAAGAATAATGCAAGAAGAACATTTCTACTTTTTTGTGAATTTCCTTGTGGGGGCAAAGCCAGGAATTTAGAAATATTGAAGTCAGGAATCCAACTTCCTCCTCTGCAACTCCACCTCCGTGAGAAATGTTTGACTAGACACCAAAAAACTGAATCTTATATTTATTCATATTCATTCAACTGTTTTGATTAGACTTCTTTACACTGCCATGAATATCATTTCAGGAAATCTCTACATTTTGTTTTAATTTAACTTTTTTCAACCTAAAAACAGCCCCTCATAAAGATACTGACTCTTAAATAATAATAATAATCATACATTTATTTATTATAGCAACTTTTTATAGAACATAAAAAAAATAGAACCATAAAACAATAAAAATAATCAATATAACAATATTATTATAAATACAAATTACAACACTATACAGCACAAGGTGACACAAAGGAGTCTAAGAGCTTTAAAACAGACTGTGGTTAATGTGTGTGTGATTGTTAAATTACCAGAAACAATACAGAGGACGCAACCTTGCTGTTGTCAGTAGTAGCTACGTCCCTGTGTATCATACACATTAGTCATCAAATTGGCCAAATATGCCACTAAAACCAACATGAGACTGCTGAAACAAAACTTTACAGTTTGAATAGAAGTTGAGATGGTAAGATGTGTTTATTATTTAGCCTCACACATCACAGTATTTGCTCTCCCTCTTTTCTTTTTCAGATGTTAGTTCTGCTCAACTTGAGGCTGAAATTATATGTTTAATTTCCTTGCACGCTCGTCAACCTTTAAACAGCGAGAGTTGAAACCCCGTCTGACATTAGAGCAGAACCGTGGTGGGCGGACCGGCTTTTAGCTGCTTGGCACTGGTCCTGTTCTCCTGTTCTGACTGTTGGTGTGTTGCTGATGTGGAACCTTGGGCAGCGATCTGTGACTAACCTCGTGTAGGTAGAGCGTAATTACAATCGTCGTAGCAAACACTGCGTGAAGAGGGCGGGCGGTGAACTGGACAGGGTGGGTGGTGAGGAGGGAGGGAGGGTCAGCTGTCTTTGACTCACACTCACACACACACACACACACACACACACACACACACACACACTAGTGTGTGTGTGTGTGTGTGTGTGTGAAGAGCTACAGATGCAGATGAAAGTTGCACTGGTGTTCCTGTGGAGCACACTGACATTAAAATGATGAAAGGGAACAGTGCTGCTCTAACACATATCTCCTCCCTCCTCCCGGGATCAACTAAATATCATTATTTTAATTTGATGATTATTTTTATAGGTACTGTAACACCCAATAATGTAGTAATCTCCTGAAAATGTAATAACACATGAACATGTTATAAAATTTGCACTTAACCTGATCGAAAATGTAATAAAACCCAATAATGTGATAAAATGTCCTGACTGATATCGTAATAAGATTTGTACCGACAATGTCATTTCTTACATTATTGAGAATATATATTACATTTTCAGGTGGGTCTTTTTTTTCAGAACCAGATTCTACTCTTTACACATAATATTAATAAAAATGATAACTGTGGTATAGGTTATTGTACTTCTGCACCAGTAGGTGGTGTGATTGGAAGAATTCCAATAGCCTATTCAACAATTATTATATTTTGCACTCAGCAGTTGCGTTGTTTTCCCGTGCTTACCAAAACATTTATGAGTAAAAAAAATAATATTTTTTTACATTATTATATTATCCATCCAAAATTACATCATCGGTTTTGAAAAGAAAAAGACCCACCTGAAAGATATTACATTATTGGTAAAAATTTTATTACAATATCAGTCGGGACATTTTATTACATTATTTGTTCAGTTATTATATTATTGGGTTTTATTACATTTTCAATCAGGTTAAGTGCAAATTGTATTACCTTTTCAGGAAATGATTACATGGACATGTCCTGTGTATATATATATATTTAATAGCTCAAGCTAGTTTGCAGTTCTAGTCCCAAAATACCTAAAAAATATATAGGCAAATAAATAAAAGACGTGCTGATAAAATAATTTGATTAACATGTTTCTCTCAGATTTTGTGGTAGAGTTTATAATGTAATAATCCAATCCTGGATTTTTTTTCCTAATAAAAATGAAAGTAAAAAGCCTTCTATGTGAGTAAGAAGAAGTGAGCAGAGAGATTAGATTAGATTAAAACAATTTTTTATTTTATGTTATGATTTAAGGTGACACGTGATTTCCAAAAAAGCGAAAACAAGTGTAACCAAGAATAGTATTTCTACTCTTTTAACTGTTTCTCAGATGTCTGTTTTAACATTGTCTTCTAATTCCTCCCTCTGTCCTGTGTTTGGTCTTCAGGCCAACGTTGTTGCGGGAGCAGCACTACCAATATCTCAGGAAGGGCTTACGGCACTTATCAGATGCTTATGAGGTACGGTATCACACATGCTGAAACATCTTTCATGGCTATTTAAGTCTATTTTAAACCTAATGACACATGCAGTATGACAGAGTCCTCCCCTTGACGTCAGTAACAGTCGCTGCCTCTGGATGACTGGCTCTCTCTGCTTTAAATAGAAACACGACTATTGTATTCACATTGCAAAAATAAAATGTGCTTGTCTGCTCTCGGGAAGGTCACCTCTCTTTTGAGAGTGTGTTAACTGTTCTCTAGAGAGAGAGAAAGGCGTTTGTTGTCCGCCCGCCCTCCAGCTCAGTATCACACTGATTTGACCTCAGACTTGATCCTTTCACTGTTTCCTTTGATTCACTGTGTGTTTTTGTGCTGCTACACAGTATTTTTATATCCAATTAAACACTGCAGCGATGTTGGAAATGGAAATTAGAAGCTGAGTCATGACTTCATATAATAAAATCATATATTTACTGACTAACTGATATTTTTCCGTGTTTGTCAGCTCGATCGTTTTCCTTCTGAAGGCTCGTCCTCTGCTGCTCTGCTTACTATCTCGTCTATTTCTATAACTGGTCATCTGATGCCCGTCTGATCATGTGATGTGTGTGTGTGTGTCTATGTGCTTGTAGTGTCTGGATGCTAGCAGACCGTGGCTTTGCTTCTGGATTCTTCACAGTCTGGAGTTACTAGAGGAGCCCATTCCTGCTGTTGTCGCCTCCGAGTGAGTCACAAACACACACAGACTCACACTCTACAACCAGACTACTACAGAGGGGCTCCGCCAAAGACTTTTCTATTATTTATTACCATCGCATAATTGTCATAATTACTAGAGTAGAGCACATGCTGCTGCTGCTGCAATGCAAACATGCTGATAATTAATTGCGGCTGCTCCACATAAACTGTCTTATGGCAACAATAGTAGGTTTATTGTGTCATACCGTATAAATATATGATACAAGTAATCAGAGGTGTGGACTCGAGTCATAAGACTTGGATTTGAGTCAGACATGAGTCACAAATTTGATGACTTTAGATTCAACTTGACAAAATCAAAGAAGGACTTTTACACCAGTGGCTCGTGACTTCACTTAGACTTGAGCCTTTTGACTTGAAAATACTTCATACCTTCCCCCGAGCCCAAAGATTAAAATTATAAATGTTATGCATATTATAGCTGGGATGCATGATGCTAAAGAGAAAACTATCTTATCCTGGACAGGAGCCTGAAGAAAAATCAAAGAATTTCTCTAACTTAACTGCTTTTTTAAAATTTAATTTAATTTGATTTAATTTAATTTAATTTAATTTAATTTATCATTATTAGTAATAATTTTATTATTTTTTCAATTAATGTTTTGTTTTGAATAATGCAATTTTTTTGTTAATAATACAAAGCGAAATAAAAAAAATATGATAAAATGGAATAATGGCACAAGTAAAACATTAAATTAACAACCTGTCAGCTTATTTTATTAAAAAGCTCTGAACTGACCACTGAAAGTTCCTCTTATTTTTGTCAACTTCGTATTTAATGGAAGATAAACTCTTTTACAGTATACAGCCAGTATTAAAAGAGCTTCATTATTTCTTGGAGGCATTATACTGTGCGTGATGAACACACGCTGGCTCTGGTGTTTTAGCCAAAAATACCTCTGCAGAAGTAAATCAGCATATGCCACAAAAGAACTTCTCACATATAACTTTATAAACAAAGAGCTTTGTCTTCTCTCCGAGGCTCTAAAAATAAAATATGCATCTTTTTTATAATCCTCCCACCAGAGAAAAATCACCAGAGATGGGAGAGGATCTTTTTACTGAAAAAATAAACCCTTAAATTATCATATAATGAGTCCATTTTTCCAGCGCGGCATTAATACTAGTCACGGCTGTGCTGTTATATAATTTCTTGCCTTTGTGGTTTCCATAAATAACTGCAACAATTCATCTAAATTCTTGTCTATAATCGCACAGTAATTAATCGTCATTGTGTGTTGATGAAAGAGGAGATTAATGTTTTCCTCCAGTCATGGTGACGGATAATTGTGATGAGTGTAATGACAGTATTGAGCAGAACAAGCAGGTGTATTATTTTAGACGCCGTTGGTTTTATTGCCACCAAAATGTCATCTGATTAAATTACTGCCAGTCGAAAGTAACACTCAGCAAACCCCGTAGCGAGCGGCGATGCCAGGCTGCCAGCCCACACTCTCATTATTACTGCGAGGCGTGCCAACACACCGGCTGGCACTGCCCAGCGCCAAAGTGACGCCCTCGTTCTCTCTCGCACACACACACTGTTCAAGGATTTATAACAATGCAACCTACAACAGATTGCTTTCTCCGTCCCATGAAGTGTACACTGTTCTCAGGTCGGCCCTGGCCGGCCAAAGTTAATGTAGGTTTCCCTTCCAACTCAGTTGGCTCGCGGTTATGCTCGCTCACAGTTTTGTGATTTCTCTCCATGGCGGAGGATGAAGAGGACGTTCATGAGAGACGCAGCTCGGTGCACAGTGGCTGGAAAGAAATGAAGCTGTGGTTGAGGTGGTCGGTGCCACGTCAGCTAGAGGGAACCGAGCCAGCGGTGCTCGCTTTACACTCTGCTGAAGCTCTGCAGGCCTGAGATGCAGAAATATAGCTCTGATGATCTGGTGGACTGAAGCCATTTGTGTGTTTTAATGTGTGAGAAAAAGTGGTTTGTCCAAGTGATGTTATTAGAAGACGAGTGTTTGCATTTGTATCTTAAAGGAAAATTTCTTGTGCATGTGGCGTCGTTTTGAGCGTCATCCGGCTTTATATATAGTTACACTAGTGCTGTCAATCGATTGAAATAGTTAATCGCGATTAATTGCAAATTAATGGCGCATTTTATCTGTTCAAAATGTACCTTAAAGGGAGATTTAAGAAAGAAGTATTTAATACTCTTATCAACATGGGAGTGGGCAAATATGCTGCTTTATGGAAATGTATGTATGTATTTATTATTGGAAATCAATTAACACAAAACAATGACAATTATTGTCCAGAAACCATCACAAAACATTCACGTTTTTATACCACCATTTAATGCTTCCATCTTAAACCCATAAATCTCCATTGGTTACGGTTACATAATCAGTGCAGATGTAATCAGATATGCAAGAAACACTTGAACATCCTCCTTTTCGTTATCTGATATTTCAGTATTAGTGTAGAAACATTCAACTGTCCGTTATGGCGTCTGTCTATTTAAGTACAATTGGTCCTAACATCCCGATCTTCTTCTTCTCTCCAGTGTGTGTAAGTTCCTGTCTCGCTGTCAGAGCGCTACAGGCGGTTTCGCCGGAGGACCAGGACAACACGCCCACCTCGCACCGACCTACGCCGCCGTCAACGCCCTCTGCATCATCGGCACAGAGGAGGCCTATAGAATTATAAACAGGTACACTGTCCCCGCTGTATTAATAATACACCAAGGGGAAAAAACATTTAAGAACACAGACACATTTCTATTAAAGCAGACTTGGTTCATAGTTAGTTGATGGTTTCGTTATACTACTATTTCATATTTAGGTACCTGGATGCGTCTTCTGTGGATATTTGAATGTATAAAATGCAGCTTAGTGTCAAGACCCAGAAAGCAAGCAAGAACTGAGACTCACAAAAAAGACACTTTAGTCTATAAAAAGCTGAATTAAATACATATTTAGAGGAGGACATGTGCTGTATATCTGATGGTAGACATTTAAGATTTAGCTTTAGTCTTAAGATGAAAATGCTCATTAGTTTTAGTCACATTTTAGTCATCTTTATCTTTCATAGATTTAACCCAGTTTTAGTCGCCGAAAAGTCTTTACATTTTAGTCAAAATGTTTTCCCTCTCCCTCTCTTTTTAATTTATTAAAATGTCCCTTGTTAGTCATCAGATTATATTGCCGGGTCTCGTCCTCCCCTCGTCTTAAGTCATAGACAAAAAGGTCGTTGACCGACATATTTCGTCATTGTTTTTCATTAACGAAATGAACACTGACCGACATCATTTTGGGTGATGTCTTTCTGATGAAGTCTTTCCGTCTTTAGAGAAATCCAAACAGCTCAGCAGCTCTGACGTGGAGCTCACATTTTGTTGTCAGCAACACTTTGGATTTATATCCTCATAAGACTCAAAACTTCACATGCCAAGATCAGCAATTTGTCACGGCGACTGTTGGAGAGAGATAACTCTGAACACGATGTACTATAGATAGTAGAATATACACAACAACAACAACACTGTATCAAATCACCTCAAGGGTGTTTTTATACTGGAGTCACATGCAGTCTGAATGAAAGGGCTTCAGACTATAAATAAAACAGTTTGACGATTAAGTGTAATGATAAACATATTCACATGTCAAAGCTTTTAATCAGCAGCTGTATAATGATGTTTGAAATTCATGTATTCATGTGTGCCGTTAAATCCCTTTCAGTATAATTAAAAAAAAATGTACGTACTCACCATTAGAACTATTATTACTGTTGTAGGAGAATATTACAAACATATCTTGTTGATGTTTAATCAGTAGCTAATTATAAGAGCATGTTGTACTAGTGGTTACATTACTCATTTTGTGCATTTATATCCGTGTAACTGAGGGCTGAAGCTAAGGAATCAGGCAGACGGTAGACGGCAAACTGGGTATCATGTTAGTGGACGAGTAATGGTAACGGTAGACCGCAATAACGTCCAAAGTTAAAATATTTTAAGCAGGGCAGTCGATGGATTCAAATATTTAATCTCGATTAATCGCAAATTAATGACACATTTCTTTTTTATCTGTTCAAAATGTACCTTGAAGGGAGATTTGAATACTCTTATCAACATGGGAGTGGACAAATATGCTTGTTTTAACAACACAATGACAAATATTGTCCATAAACCCTCACAGGTACTGCATTTAGCATAAAAATATGCTCCAATCATAACATGGCAAACTGCAGCCCAACAGGCAACAACAGCTGTCAGTGTGTCAGTGTGCTGACTTGACTATGACTTGCCCCAAACTGCATGTGATCATCATAAAGTGGGCATGTCTGTAAAGGGGAGACTCGTGGGTACCCAGAGAACCCATTTACATTCACATATCTGGAGGTCAGAGGTCAAAGGACCCTTTTGAAAACGGACATGCCAGTTTTTCCTCGCCAGAATTTAGTGTAAGTTTGGAGCGTTATTTAGCCTCCTTCATGACAAGCTAGTATGACATGGTTTGTACCGATATATTCTTAGTTCCATATGATGCCGGTATTTTCACTCTAGCTTTAAAACTGAGCCCGCTACAACCTCCGAAAGATTGATTGCGTTAATGAGTTAAAGAAATTAGAGGCGTAAAAACGATTTTGCATTAACGGATGTTACGTATCTCCCTCACACCGGAGAAAGTTGTTTAAGTTTGCAATAGAATATTAAGAGAAAGCTGCATTTTATAGCTAAATGCGTTACTAGATAGATCACGTAAAATAGTAAACACAAAATAATTGTATTAAATATATTTTATTCCATCACCATAGCAACATATCGCCATGGGTGTTTTGTTTTGCCGCCTTGCCATTCCGTTTGTTTTTCCCGTGCCGTCGAGAGGGTGTTGTCCGTCTGTCCGATTCCATGTGAATGCAGCATTACAGTCTGGACTCTTTATTAGTGCTTTATTAAATTTGCAGTACTAATGCTGTTCCACTTGCCTTCCACCCCCCTCCCCTCTCTGTTTTCCTTCTCTATATCCATTACCTCCCCTCCTCCACCTCCTCCTCTTCTTGTCACCATACATCTCCTCCTCTTCCTCTCTCCTCCTGTGCTGACCCTCTCCAGGGAGAAGCTGTTAGATTTCCTAATGTCAGTGAAGCAGCCAGATGGCTCGTTCGTGATGCACGTCGGAGGGGAGGTGGATGTCAGGTGAGAGCCCAGAAGATAACGCTACCTCCTCCACCCTCTGCTCTCTCTCTCTCTCTCTTTGCTCTCGCACCACACAGGAAGATCCATAAATCACCGACATCACAGTCACAATTAAGAGCATGTTTGGTATCCAAACAGTGTTATTCAGTATTGTGAATTGAATGTGTGACAGTCAACACATTTAGTTTTTTCACCAAATCAGTAGGACATCTTTTAAAAAGTACGTCTCCCTTTCCTTTGTGTTTTTTATGCTCGTTTGTTCCCCTTTGGAGTTGATAGAAAAGAGGAGAAATACCCACATCTCTCTTGCGTAAGAGTGGATTTATGTTATTTGAGTTACTGTGTGTGTGTGTGTGTGTGTGTGTGTGTGTGTGTTTCCCTCTTTGAATTTGTGGCAGTGGATTTTTTAATAAGCAGCTTTGAGGTTTTCTGTTTCAACAGAGAGCCTCAAAAGTCAGTTACTTTCTCTCTCTCTCAGCGCAGGCTGTTATCTGTTGCCAACCAATTCATGTTCTGCTGTCATTATGTGTTATTTAAACTCTTTTCCTCTCTTCCTCCTGTGAAAACCACGCAGCGTAGCGGTTCATGAAACCAAGAAAAAGCAGCCTTGTTTTCATTTCCAATAGGGGGGGGGGTTTAAAGGGTTTTATTAGCCTGAGAAGCAGGAGGATTTGCTCAAACCCACTTTTCATTTGAGGATAAATCTGCTGATATTAAGTATTTTTTTTATTGTCAACAAATCCCATGAAAAGACCAAAAGCAACAATGAATTGATCCCAACAACTAGGGCCGTCCTCGACTAAAGAAATTCCTATTCGACTAATTGATTAGTTGATTTAATCAACAGATCTTTAAAACTGAGTTTCTCCATAAAGAATCACACAAAAGCACCACTTTAGATGTTTACCAGACGTGCTCATACGTTTCTTAGAAATAAGTCATTCAGCATGAAGAAAAGCTTTAAAAAACACCTAATTGAGAAGAAAGAAATCTTGGTCGAGTAAGACCAAAACAACCGACTAATCGACTAAGAGAGGGCAGCCCTACTACCAACAAGTACTGTCTGTGTATCTAAAACCTGATATAGCGTATTCCTCTGTACCATAGAACTCATTAAAAACACATGTTCCTTCATTACATGAACATGTGATCATGTGCATGTAGTTTATTTGAGTTAAACGCACATACAGTACACCGTCCTGCTGCTTTAAATACTCACCAGAGCACTAAATGTGTATTAATCCACAGCTGAAAATAGTCCCCAATAAATGTACTATTTACTCCAGTTTGTTTGCTAAAAGCTACAGTGCCCGGTTGTTGTTTTTTTAAAATCAACTATTTATTTGTGACCCTTTTTATAAAAAAATTAAATAAATTAAAGCTGCACGCAGCGATGAAAGGGCCCTCGCCCCTGCGTGCATGTCGGGGGAACGCGCACGTCCGAGAACCCGCTGTCGTGCATTCCCGTGAAAGTCGGAAACTGCACGCAACAGTTAGAGTGAATTTTCTGCTTGGAGCGTGTGGCGCTGTAAATGACGGTTCACGAGTTATGAAGGGGGGCGTGGCTAATGTGTAGGGGGCGGGCATAACATTCACCAATGAAACAGGAACTCTCTGCTGAGTTATATGACACTTCCCACAAGACTACGACAAACGGATCATGAGTTATGAAAGGGGGCGGGGCTAATGTGTAGGGGGCGGGCATAACCTTCACCAATGAAACAGGCACTCTCTGCTGAGTGATATGACACATCCCACAAGACTCTACTACAAACGGTTCATGAGATATGAAAGGGGGCGGGGCTAATGTGTAGGGGGCGGGCATAACATTTACCAATGAAACAGGAACTCTCTGCTGAGTGATATGACACATCCCACAAGACTCTACTACAAACGGTTCATGAGATATGAAAGGGGGCGGGGCTAATGTGTAGGGGGCGGGCATAACATTTACCAATGAAACATGAACTCTCTGCTGAGTGATATGACACATCCCACAAGACTCTACTACAAACGGTTCATGAGATATGAAAGGGGGCGGGGCTAATGTGTAGGGGGCGGGCATAACATTTACCAATGAAACAGGAACTCTCTGCTGAGTGATATGACACATCCCACAAGACTCTACTATAAACGGTTCATGAGATATGAAAGGGGGCGGGGCTAACGTCTTGGGGCGGGGCTATGAGTATATTTTTTCATATACATGTCATCAGTACTGGAGCAACATCATACCTGAGAGATTTGGGGCAGATCGGACTATGTACAGTTGAGTTACAATAACTGGCGAATGGCTCAAAATGGCCGCCACGCCACGGTCCGCTCGTTAAGTGAACGCTCACCATTTTAATAACTTTTCATCCTCGAGGTCTTGAGATGGTCCTGACCAAATATCAACTCGATATGATCAAATCTGTAGGAGGAGTTCGTTAGAGTACGCGGCCAATAAAACGCAAAAATTGGGAAAATCGTACATAAAATCCAATATGGCCGACTTCTGGGTGGGCGGGGCTAATGAAACCCAATGAGGAATATGTTTCAAATGATAATTTGGGGCAGATCGAACTCTGTACAGTTGAGTTAGGGTTAACCCACTCTCTGCTGAGTGATATGACACATCCTACAAGACTCTACTATAAACGGTTCATGAGATATGAAAGGGGGCGGGGCTAACGTCTTGGGGCGGGGCTATGAGTATATTTTTTCATATACATGTCATCAGTACTGGAGCAACATCATACCTGAGAGATTTGGGGCAGATCGGACTATGTACAGTTGAGTTACAATAACTGGCGAATGGCTCAAAATGGCCGCCACGCCACGGTCCGCTCGTTAAGTGAACGCTCACCATTTTAATAACTTTTCATCCTCAAGGTCTTGAGATGGTCCTGACCAAATATCAACTCGATCTGATCAAATCTGTAGGAGGAGTTCGTTAAAGTACGCGGCCAATAAAACGCAAAAATGACATAAAAATCCAATATGGCCGACTTCTGGGTGGGCGGGGCTAATGAAACCCAATGAGGAATATGTTTCAAATGATGAGTGGGATATGCATACCAAATTTCATGAATATCGGATCAACTTTGACAAAGTTAAAATTTCAACGCGTTAGGGGGCGCTATAGAGCCGAATAAAAACACACTGGGCCTAATGGCTATGCAGTTACATAAAGTTCACAGGTGTCTATCATTTTGCCAAATTTTATGAGATTCCGAGTACCTAAAGGTATGTTCAAAATCTGAAAGACATAAGGGGGCGCTAGAGAGCCAACATGCCACGCCCAAGCAAAATTTCACCACTAAAATTAAGTAATTACTAGTTTGGATGTGTGTGTAAAGTTTCATAAATTTTTGTGCATCCTAAAGTCTTCAAATATGCGTTCGTAAATTCTAAAATCACGCAGGAAGTCCAACATGGCTGACTTCCTGTTTGCCGGAGAAATCTCAAAATCATTTAATCCAGGTATGAGGGCGTGAGCAATGACATACTTGAATTTCGTGAAGATCGAAGAAACTTTCTCGGAAAAACTGCGTACGTTAGGGGGCGCTATGGAGCCCCCTGGAGACACCCGAGCCCAGTCACTCCAGAACATTGAATTTCCCACCAGTTCTGACGCATACTCCACTTTTCGTGAGTTTTGGGGATGGCTAAGGTCGTCAAAAACGCGTTCTTGCAGCGGAAAAAGAATAATAATCTGCAGAAAAACAATAGGTTCCTTGCACTTCGTGCCAGGACACCGTTGGGTCCTGGCACTTTCGTGCTCGGGCCCTAAAAAGAACATTACATTTTCAGTATGAACAAATGGGTGACATACAGGGGAGGAAAGAATCAGATGGGTTTCATCTCTTCATGGTATTTGTTGACAGGAAGAACATTGAGTATCACCGTCCTTTAAAGGAGAAACATGATGTGTATCTAGACATACACATAAGCAGGGCTGCAACTAACGATTATTTTCATTGTCGATTATTTTCTCGATTAATCGATTAGTTGTTTGGTCTATAAAATATCAGAAAAATAGTGAAAAATCAGTGTTTCCCAGAGCCCAAGATGACGTCCTCAAATGTCTTGTTTTGTCTACAAATCAAAGATATTCAGTTTACTGTCATAGAGGAGGAAAGAAACCAGAAAATATTCACATTTAAGAAGCTGGAATCAGAGAATTTTGACTTTCTTTTCTTAAAAGATTACTCAAAATTACGATTAATCGATTATCAAAATAGTAATACTATCTACAAATGTCCAGAAGAGGCCGAAACCAATAATGAATTTTGTCCTACTAACTGAGTCTGATATTCAGCTAAATGATCAGTGTCATTTATTATGAAACTGTATTTTTAATCTGTGGAGAGAAACTCCATGTGAGGTGGACGTCACTGAGCATGCTCAGACAGAGATGTGTTTCCATGTTAACACTGCAGAGAGGAATAAACACCACTGGTGGTCGCGCACGCAGGAAGAAGCTGTCAGGCTTTAAATACACAGACGAGACTCGTTAGTAGGATTAACTCACTGTTTGTTCTGCTCTCTTCAAGGGATTCCTCCATAATAATAAAAAGATATTAATTCTTCTTCTGTCTCTTGACAGCAGAGGAAAACCAAATACATACAAGCCAAGATGACTTAACAGTATGACAGCGAAATGGATTGTTTCTGTTTGTCAGTCTAAAAATACAAAGCTGTGGATGATAATGTGTAAGTGTAGGAAGAGCAGACTTCCTGCTCGCCCACGTCTCTCTCTGTTCCATCTCTGATCCATTTTCTCTTTTTATAGGAGCGCGTATTGTGCAGCTTCTGTAGCGTCGCTCACAAACATCCTCATACCCAAACTGTTTGAGGACACGACCAACTGGATCCTCAGGTATCGTACAACCCACCACCACCACCTCCACCACCACAGCGGTTATTATTGAATTATTAAAGAGCGCTTTGTGCCTCCATAAACCAGCGAGTGTTTTATCCTGTGTTTTATTCCCTCTGTCTCCAGTTGTCAGAACTGGGAGGGCGGTCTGAGTGGCGTGCCGGGTTTGGAGGCCCACGGCGGATACACGTTCTGTGGCACCGCCGCCATGGTCATCCTGGGCAAAGAGCACATGCTGGATCTCAAAGCGCTGCTGGTGAGAAACTCCCATTAGGGCTGCTTAATACTTTCATTGTTGATGAAGATTATTTTCTTGATTAGTTGTTTGGTCTATAAAATGTCAGAAAAATATGGATCGGTGTTTCCCAAAGCCCAAGATGACGTCCTCAAAAGTCACGTTTTGTCCACAAATCAAAGGTATTCAGTTTACTGTCACAGAGGAGTAAAGAAACCAGAAAATATTCACATTTAAGAAGCTGGAATCAGAGAAGTTTTCTTTAAAAATACAACTCAAACCGATTAATCGCTTATCAAAATAGTTGCCGATTAATTTAATAGTTGACGATCAACATTTTCATAATCACAGACACATTTTCTAGTATTAAAATATAATATAAGAGGATAAGCTGTGGTGCTACTTGACTCGAGTCCTAAAGACAAAAAAAAAAGATGCTATCAGTATCAGTCATAACGGAGCCTTTGTGCTGAAGCAATATCCCTTTTAGAGGGAAACACACAGCTGTGATAAAATAAGAATAAAATGTAATAACCCAGAGCGAGATTTCATAAAGTTAAACGACTGCTGGAGTCTCATTTTGGTATGAAATACTGCATAGCTTTGGTCTTTTATGCTCATCTAGTTCAGATTTTGTCCTGAATCTTTAGAACATTTTCTGTCTCGCAGAACCATTTGGAGCCGTAGCTGTATGTAGGGCTGCAAATAACCATTATTTTCATTGTTGATTAATCTGTAATTATTTTTTCTCTATTAATTGATTAGTTGTTTGGTCTATTAAACGACAGAAAATGGTGAAAAATGTCTATGAGTGTTTCCCAAAGCCCAAGATGACGTCCTCAAATGTCTTGCTTCATCGACAACTCAAAGATATTCAGTTTACTGTCACAGAGGAGTAAAGAAACTAGAAAATATTCACATTTAAGAAGCTGGAATCAGAAAATTTAGACTTCTTAAAAAAAAAAAAAACTGAAACCAATTAATCGATTATTAAAATAGTTGACGATTAATTTAATAGTTGATCAATTAAATCGACATTTTCACAATCACATGCCCTTTTTCTTGGTTTTTCAACAAAAACAAATAGATATTAAAATGACATATAACAAGATAACTTGTGGTGCTACTTGGTTTCGAGTCCTAAAGACAAAAAAAGATGCTATCAGTAGCAGTCACAACAGAGCCTTTGTGCTGAAGCCATATCTCTTTTATAAGCAGCTTGCCAAGCAGAAACACAGCTGTGATAAAATAAGAATAAAATGTAATAACCCAGAGCGACATTTCATTAAATAAAATCTCTGCTGGAGACCCATTTTGGTATAAAATATTACACAGCTATGGTCTTTTTTTGTGTTTTTTTTGGCTTATTTAGATCAGATCTTATCCAGTATCTTATTTATTTATTTACCCAGAATCCCCATTAGTTACTCCCACAGTAGAAACTACTCTTCCTGGGGTCCGTACAAAAACATTACATCACAATGTAAAAACAAATATGTAACTAAACAATAACAACAAAATGACTACGAGTCAAAAAGGGAACAAAAAAACAAGCAAACTACAAGAAAGCAGAAGCATTTAGAGACGTAGCCTTAAGCCACATTTTAGTTTATTTTAGTTTAGCTCTTGGCGTATCAGAGGACAAAGTTTCCATCCGTTTTCTTACAGTGGCTCGTGTGTTGTCCCTCTTGGGATACTGGGATGATCCCTGTAGGGAAATCCTCTTGTCATTTGCCTGCTTCCAGAGAAGTCAGAGGTCAGAACCGCCGCCCTGGAGCTTTAGTTTTTGGGTAGATGCTTTAGAGTTGTTGCTCAGGGACGAGATGCTTAATGACACGGAGCTTAAGGTCATCCGGAAAACATTTCTTCTTTAACATGTCTTGTTGAAAGCACAGCTCGTGTTCAGAGTCACTTTTGTCCTTTGGATTCTTTTAGTTGACGTTCAGGAAAAAAATACCACTTCAAATTGAAAATATCAAGGATGTAAAAAATGCTCCCTGAGCAGCATACTGTCAATGTTGTTCAGCATATATTCAAATGTCAGTGTGGTTTTAAGTGAAATTTGCATGCGACCGGTCAGAACCAGTTCCCCACATGTTTGTAAGCTACTAAAAAACACCCGTCCTTCTTTAAACAACCTCACAGCTCTGTAATTATATCCACTCAACACACAGCCAGAGTCACAGGTTAACAGATCATGCCCTCTAATGTATCCTGTGTCACTGAAATCCCCCCCCCCCCGCTAATATGGATCTGTGTCTCAGTGGTTTAACCTGGGTGTCAGTGGAGCTGGAGGTGCCAGAGACGAGACGGTCTTTGCTGGTTCAGCAAAGGTTGTAAGTCGACACCGGAATATCTACAGCAGCATGACTCACCTGCTGGTCCACAACAGTCCTAATACTGTTTTATAGTGGGATTATTTGGTTGAAAATGAATCTATAACCATTTTGAACACCAAGAAACATCAAACATTCGCTGGTTTCACTTTCTAAAATAAGAGGATTTGCTGTCTTTCTCTGATTTATATCATTGTAAATTGAATATCTTTGAGTTTTGGAGTGTAAGTCAGACAAAACAGGACATATGAAGATGTTATTTTGGGCTTTGGAACACTATGATGGGCATTTTTCACTACTTTTTAGACCACATTTTTAGCAATAATCCACAACAGAGTCCCCTAATGTTTTATAGTGCATTTAATCGGTAAAAAAATTAATCTACAACCGTTTTGAACACCAAGAAATGTAAAACATTTGCTGCTTCCAGCTACTCAAATGTGAGGATTTGCCGTCTTTCTCTGTTTTATATCATTGTGAATCAAATATCTTTGTATTTTGGACTGTTAGTCGGACAAAACAAGACATTTGAAGACATTTTTCACTACTTTCAGACACTTTAGAGACTTAAAGTGATTAAAGTATTCATATCCATCTGATCTGGAGACATGTCTGAAAACATCTGCATCATAAAATATGAACACATCTGTCAGTGAAGACTCTAGTCTCTGATTTACAGGAGCACAATGATAATGTTTTTTTTTTGTTGTTTCCTGAAAACTGTGAGGTATTTGAGTGGGTGTGAACAAAAATGGCTTTTATGAAGTTGTCCTTTTATCGAGTGATGTAGGATGAGTCACGCTGCATAAAACCCGCTCCAGTTTCATCTCTGAGAGGATGAATTAATCATTAACACTGAGAAAAGATTCACACGGATGGCAACTCTCAGAACTATGTGGCCTCGTTGTTCCATTTTCAGGGACGACGATTAACAATTCAGTGATGAACGTAGGCGGGTTTTTTTTCTCCTTTTTTAAGAATTTGCACGGCGAGTACAAGGCTGCAAAAACAAAAGACGAAACAAAAATGACAGTTTGAAGTGGAGCGATGCAATTGTCTCACTGCCATTATTGAATCAATGCCAGGTGCTTCATTTGATTATGAGACATTTTACAGGCTTTGCAGAGAACAATAATATTACATATTGCATGTGTAGTGTGGAGAAAGGGGAAGCAGCGCAGCGCGGCCAACGAATGATCAGTCTGTCTGTTCTAATCAGGTATTCATTCTTGCATGTTTTACACTGTGTGTGAAGGACAGGGTGAAACTAAAAATAGGGACTCACCGATCTGACTTTTTCGGTCCCGATACCTGGGCTTTGGGTATCGGCCGATACCGAGTACCGATCCGATACCAGTGTTTAATTAATAAGCTGCCTCACTGTGTGGAAGTGACTGGGATCATTCTGTTATGTGTAAGGCAACAACAAACTTGACTTCAACATCTCTTTCCTAACGTCCCGATATCCGATCCGGTATCGGTGCATCCCTAAATAAAATCACTGAATGAGATGCATATGTATAAAGTGTGTCTCCTTTGCTTTACATGCGAGTGTGTATCTACAGAAACTCTTCTGTTTTCCTTCTTTAGTGGCTGAAATGAAACCCTGAACTACCGTTAATAAGCTGAACACTGCTCCTCTTATAGACAGACCAGAGCCCAGCTGGTATTAAACCCGATAGTCCAGAGTTACTCAATCCAAGCTGAGCATGACTGGATGTGCACCAATTAGTGGTTTCCATGGCAACGATATTGTAAAAACTCCTCCCCGTTTTGATGATATTATCCCACTACATCTCTACTGGCGCTGTGTGACCCTGTAGATGTGACTACAGTTAAAGCGATGCGTTAAACCTCCTCACAGATTGTGTTAAAGTGTGTGTTTGTCCTCCTCAGCGGTGGGTGGTCAGCAGACAGATGCGATTCGAAGGAGGCTTCCAGGGCCGCTGCAATAAGCTGGTGGACGGATGCTACTCGTTCTGGCAGGCTGGACTCCTGCCTCTCCTCCACAGAGCCTTATTCAAACAAGGTACTGTATCTCTGGTCACAGCAAAGCCCCGAGGTTAGGCATGCGGAGGAAAACAAAACACACGGACCGGCCACTAAAAAATATTGAGAAGCTTTGTAATTTTCACCAGAAATTGCATTTTCTTAACTCAATCAAAACTCTTTGCTTATTAAAAAAAAAAGAAAATGAGTGTCATGACAAAACCATCTAATCACAGCATGTTATTAAACAGATCATTACTGTTTTCTCTCCTGAGAGTCAACTCAATATAAATTGCATTTTCCCCCCACTAGCATGGAGAGAAAATTGCTTCATCTGGCTTGAGAATGTTCCCTGAAGCCTCCGCAAAATCAATGACAAAATGTGATTTTTGTTCACAATAAACCAGGAAAAACTCTTGTTATTAAAAAGTAATTTTAAGTGTAATTAATAAAGTATTCAGAGCTGCGCTGGATATAAACACAGAGGCCTCACAACAAGGATGAATTAGTTTGATTTCCAGGCTGTTTTTTTTTGTGGAATCAGAAGTGTTTTTTTCCTGTGCTGACTTGCTGCTACGCTGAATGAATGTCGGGGTGGTAAATATGGGCTTGAGATTTCCAGTTTTACCAGTTTTTCACCAAAAAAACTGAGAAGGAGAAGGATATTTCTAACTGAGTTTCACATGGATTTTTATATCCTGGTCTATTTTAAAGACACTGGTCATCGCAATTTACTGTAAACACGGTCTTCTTGTAGCAAACACTGCTCAGAAAATGCATCATGTAATAGAAAGTAAAGAGGGAATTTCACCCTCATTCATTAACTCCCTGCTTTAATTCAATCTTTTTCGATCATCTTTTTTTTTTTTTCTTTTTTTTTTTTATCTTATTTTCTTTTATTTTATTTTATTTTATTTAATTTTTATTTTATTTTTATTTAATTTTATTCTATTCAGGCAAAATACACCTAACAAACACGACAATATGGTGACATGACAATATAACTTCACAAAAAGAGAAGAAAATAACGAAAAAACTTGGACAAAGAAAAGAAAATACATAAATAAGTAAATAAATAAATAAACGAGACAAAAGTAAAATTAATAAGATCCCTTCAGTAATTCAAATAATGAGATTGACCATACCAATACATTTAGAAACTGAAATATACATGTACATACTCTTCACTACTCTTCACGAGAGCAAATCGTATAGTAAGAATATTATGTTTTTTATTAATTTAGTTATTTTTAAAAACAAAAAGCAGAACTAATGAGTCTAAAGTTTTGCTGATGTGTGTTTGTGCAGGAGAGTCGGAGCTGAGTCGGCAGCGGTGGATGTTCGAGCAGCAGGCCTTGCAGGAGTACATCCTCCTGTGCTGTCAGAACCCAACAGGGGGCCTTCTGGATAAACCTGGCAAGTCAGTACCGCACCATCTGGACACACACACACACACACACACACTAAGGCTGGTGGCAACACATTCAATCTCCACTCTCCACTTATTCACGTGGTTTTTACTAATTTCCACTTTCCTGTGTTGTGTCTTCGTGTGTCCAGATCCAGAGATTTCTACCACACGTGTTACTGCCTGAGCGGCCTCTCTGTAGCTCAGCACTTTGGGAACATGGACCTCCATCATGAGATGATCCTCGGCAGGGAGGAGAACAGACTGGTGAGGCTGCAGCAGCACACAGGGCTGGGAGGGTGGATCCATTCAGAAATGGATTATTTACTATCAGGAATAGATTTGTTTTTAGTAGAAACTAGAGCTGTCAAAGGTAACGAGACAATGCAAAGCCCTAGTAGAAACAAATGAGACCCTGGTAACTGCTGAAGATACCTCCAGTATTATAATAACAACCTTCTATTCTCGTATTTTTGCAGTAGGTTTTGTCCAGTGTGCATCGGTACCATGACCCATTCATCCATTACTCTATCTCGACTTCTCTGCTAGCTTGCAAACTAGTTTTCATGCACATTCGCAGCAGGTGGTGTTTAAAGGAATCGTTGGACATTTTTGGAAAATCTGCTTATTTTCCGTCTTGCTGAGAGAGTACATGCCAGCAACTTGAACCCCCTGTTGGGAATCACTGGTTTATTACACTCTGCTGCAGGAGCTGGACGACAAGCTGAGCAGCAGAGCAGCTGAGCAGACAGCGGTGCAGAGCAGTCTGTTAAGAATAATGTTTGTAAAATGTAAAATATCCTGCGTCCAGCACAGATCTGTCACATCTGTCACATCTGTCTGATAGCTAAAGTGAAGGGCTTCTTTCAAAATACACGAGTGGTTATGTTAATCTATACCAGGACTGAGTGTACGCTCATTTTTTGTTCCCGAATTTCAGTGAAGTGGCCCCAAAACATCAGCATTAGTCGAACTCCTCTGATGGTTATTTTATTTAATAGCAAACATGATGTGATCAGTTTGGATGATTTAATAATTGGGAGACTAATCTGCAGGTCCTTGAAAATGAAAAGAGAAGAATTCCGAATTAAATTAACCGAACGCCTCTTAAAAAGTCTCAACTGCTCATTTTGCCTCTGAAGCACTCGCACCCTTTTATTTTCCCACCATGTGGTAAATCATTTAACTATTGGCTTTTATCTATTTGCCATTTTTATTGCAGTACGAAGATGCATTTTCAGATAAATTCAGTCAAGAGAGCTTCACACTGTTCACTCATTTTTTTGCACCTTTTGAATGAATTACATGCCTTTTCATTTTCAGTGTGATGGTCCGTGGGTTTAACTTCCTCACCAGGTTACGTTTTGATGCAAATATGAAATGAGAAGTGATGAAAATAAGACGGCATCTGGTTTCACTTAAAGATGTCAGTGGCACCGTCGGTGGTTTTATTTTGCGGTTTCCTGTTGTGTTACTGGCAATTCCAGTCGGCTACACATAACGCCTGCCTCCTATACTAACATATATCACCTCTTAGTATGGAATACAAAGTTCAGCAGCCAACCGGTCCATTTACTTACAAAACTGCTGGGTGTGGACAAAATATCAGGAACATATGAGCCCTGCAGTGATCATTATTATCTTCTTCTCGTTTTTGAAATGTCGTCAGAGACGTGTTGATTCAACTCTGGAAAGTTTTGAGGCTGCGTTTGTGGCGGTGTTGCATAGCACATGTTTGTCCCCGACCACAAACTAGGGTTGAGAAAATACAGAAGAACAGCACAGAGGTAGTATTCATTGCCAGGTTGTTGTAATGAATTGCATTATATTTCATGAGCGTTCATGATTTTCTGTCTATTCATCTTTCTTTTTTTTAATGTTTGAGGGACGTTTTTGATTCACAAACATTGAAAAATGCCGTTTACACAGAACTTAATTCAGGATTATTTCTGATTTGTAACCTAGAACAACTTGACACACAGTGCTGAGCTGCATCTCAAATTCATCTTCAGGTTCTCAGCTTTCAGATGATGTACACCACATCTATGTGACATCTACTGTTGACCTGCTATCTCCTCCTAAAGACCCCCTGTCCCCCCTCTAAAAAAGACAAAACCAGATCTATTGTGGGTCTCAGAAGGTTGATTCAGAGCAGAAGTGTTTAAAGAAATTGATTCTTCTTTGGCAGACCAGTTCTGAAGAAATCAATGAAAAGTCTCCATGGATAGCAGAGTGCAGTTTACACTGTACTATAATTAAGACAGACATTAGAAGTAATACTGAAACTGTAATTACACCCAAACCGGATTAGATGAAGCTGATAAAACAGATCAAGAGAGGCATAAAATAAAAATGTTATGGTACAGTAAAAGTCTTATTTTCCTCTCTCGCAGGCTCCGACTCATCCGGTCTACAACATTTGTCCAGAGAAGGTGGCTTCGGCCCTGGAGCACTTCCTCCGGCTGCCCGTCCCCAGTGACAACAGACAGCCGGGAGCCTCCGCTGACGACGGACTGTCGGACCCCGCCTCCGCCTCCGGATCAGGCGACCATCAGTCCTAGTTAGTCACCAGTGGAGACGTCACTCTGTGTGTGTGCACCAGCCAACCCTGGGGAACGGACTCAAACCAGCAAACTGGTCTGATGTAGACGAGCCCCAAACAGCGGTCAGACGGACGGTCGACCGTCGGTAGAATCGAGTGCTGGAGTTTAGGAGGAGTTTACCTGATTAAAGGTCAACAGTTGTGTGTGTGTGTGTCTGTGGGCAGCTTAGCATTCAGCTGAATTTTTTGCTTGCGATGCCTAATGTTTTCATTCTCTGAAATAAAAGTGAAACTTGGTGAGGTTTCAGTATGACCTAAGTTAATAAAACTTTATATAGCACTTTTCACGATGGTGTGATAAAATGATTTACAACTTCAGACACGTTTCAGACAAATCATTACTTAAAAACACAGTCCTACATGCATATAGGCTGATTCCAGTATTTTTAGACTCTTTAAATTTGATTGAACAAAATAAAACCATAAAGGATTCAGTCTATCTCCACTAGAAGCTTTTATTTTATGGTTGTAAATTTCCTGAAAATTTCCTGCAAAGAACTAGTGATCTGGTACTAATCACAGGGACCAAGTTCTGATCCAGTTATTTGAGCTGGATTAGTTAGTTTAGAGCTGCAACTAATGATTATTTTCATTATCTATTAATCAAAAAATTAATCAAAATAGTGAAAAATGTCCATCCCAGTTTCTCAAAGTCCAAGGTGATGTCAAAGATATTTAATATGATATAAAATAGAGACAAACAGGAAATCTCCATATTTGAGAGGCTGAAAACCTAATTTTCTGACATTTTTGCATGAAAGATTTAACGATTAATCAATTATAAAAATAGTTGCCGACTATTTTTCTGGCGATCGACTAATCGATTAGTCGACTAATCGTTGCAGCTCTAGATTTACTGTCTTGATTAATCAGTTTGGTCTATAAAATGTCAATAGTACAAGAAGAAATGCCCTTTACTAATTCCTTAAACCCAATGTCTTAGAACTAGGGCTGTCAATCGATTAAAGTAGTATCTATGTAAGTTTACAAACGTATGTATATATTTATTATTGGAAATCAATTAACACAAAATATCAAATATTGTCCAGAAACCCTCATAGAACCCATTTACATTCACATATCTTGAGGTCAGAGGTCAAGGGACCCCTTTGAAAATGGCCACGCCAGTTTTTTCTCACCAAAATTTAGTGCAAGTTTGGAGCGTCATTTAGCCTCCTTCGTGACAAGCTAGCATGACATGGTTGGTACCAATGGATTCATTAGGTTCTCTAGTTTCAAATGATGAATTCTGTCAATCAACTTCGTGATTATTCGACTAATCGTTTCAGCTCTAGTTTGGTTTAAAAGCAGCCGTCGGTTTCCAGAGGAGCTCCATTTAAATCAAACTTACTGAACATAACCGCCTCACTCTGTAAATAAAACATGAAACATCCGAATAATTAAAACATTTTAGACTTCCTTTTTTTGGGGTCAGCGTGGGCTGCTACAGGGGAACTTGGACTCTTCCACGCTACGACGGGAAATAAGAAAAGACAGATTCGCCGTGTGCAAGCTGGAAGTAGGTTGGCTGTTGCTCATACATGAAAACATCAGCTGGCCCAGTTTGTTTTTTTCTCCCCCTCCACATAGTTAAAAATGACACCAGTGTAAAGGGGGATAAAAGTTACATAAGACATACGGTCTTTATCTAGACACCTGCCAGCATCACTGGAAACCAGAAAAACCTGAAGTTGTGCACCGAAGCACATCCAGCCCTGAAAGTCGTTGTTGAAGGTGACTGATTATAATGTGAGAAACCCATTATTAACACTGAAACCTATTTTTTTTAAACATGACAGGAAATGTTGTGACAGCTAAATAAGCACAGGGGGCGTGTTAAAGGATAAAATAGTTTATTTTATAGTCTCATAGTAAAGGTAGGCCTCAACTTGCAAGACAATTGTTGGCAGTATGTACAACATACTTGTAATTTCCATGGAATGGAATCGGACAAACAAAGACCTATTACACTAATTATATCCTCCTAAATGGAAATAAAATGGAAACAATATACATACACACACGTTTCCTAGACACGCAAAATGCTTCCTTTTTTTCCTTGGGGGGAAGGGGGGGATTCAGCAACATTGATTTTTACTGTGTAAAGCACGACACATCGACAGGGAATTATTTCGCTTCCTTGTACTGCAAAAAGACGGGAGCTACCTCTTGACATTCAATACCTATTTCATACCCTTAAGGAAAACTACATGTGACAAATTGGCATTTTTTTCCCCCATGACTTGTGAGATTACTACAAAATGCATAACATACTTTTAGAACTTGAAAACATCCAATCAATGCTTTTTTTTATAATATATAAAACGAGATGCCTAACGTATTCAGCCACCTAAAGTCATCCACTACTTCAAGCTAAAGGACAAAATACGATACAAGTTTAGGATAATTCTCCTTCAAAACATCAATTTCAACAAAAGGAGTTTTCTTTTCTTTTCTTTTCTTTTTTAATATCTTGTGTTAACAAACGTGTCAGGCAGAAAACATCTGCAATCCAGTGGGCCTGAGGTGTCACTTTAAACATTTGCTTCAAATTCACATTCTTTAGTGGAAAAAAAGTTAAGCTACAAATGTTTTTTTGTTTTAAAAAGGTAAACTTCTCGGGGACGATTTATCTAGGTGTGTGTGTAGATTCTAAACAGTTTTTTTTTTTTTTATCAAGAATAACAAAATAAACCAAAAAAACTAAAATATATAATGTAGCAGTGCTTGGAGTACGCCAAGAGCGCCTTTCCCCCCCAAAAAACAACCCGGGGAGGAAGAGGGGCTTTATTGAGGGTACAAAAAAAGCATCAAGTCCTTAAGTAGCCAAGCTGCCTCTTTTTGGGTTTTGGATTGTAGATGTTGCCAGAGGAGGAGGAGGAGAGGGGGAATACCAAAGAAAAGAGAGAAAGAGAGGGATGGGATGGGAAGGGGGAAAAAACCTGAAGCTCTCTACATGGATTGAAGCAGTCATCTTCCACCCTGCTGACTTCCTCCCTCCTGTTCTTGGAGATCGGGTGGAAACGGAGACAATGGTGGCGGCGGTGTGAGGAGGTTAGCGGGGTCATGAGTCTCCAGTGCGAGCCCACCCACAGATGGAGGAGAGAGAGCGAGGAGGACGGTGATGGTGGTATGAAATGGGGGGGGGAGGGGTCGATGAGCCTCGAGAGCTTTGAAGGCTGCATTTCCTCTTGCCCTCCTTTTGAGCCCCGCCGCCGCCTCCTCCTCCTCCTCGGACCTTGGCCAGGTTTTAACCGCCCCGGCTCTCTAGCTGGCCTCCACGCGCAGCTTCTTCCTGTTGGGCGGCTCCTCGGCTTCGGACTCGGAGCTCGAGTCGGAGCCCCCGTCGAACGCCGACACGGCGCTGCCTTTGGGGTTGGTGTACAGGCTGCTGTCGGACGACGAGTAGCTGGCCTGGAGCTGGGCGGAGCCCTTCACCTTCTCCAGAGCGCGGACTGCACAAACACACCAGAACAAACATGAACAGAGGAAGAGGAGGGTGAGGAAGACAAACAGCAGGATTTCAAAATGACATTACATTACTGAACATAATGAAAACCACAGAGTTATATAAAAGCTACGTTAAACTACGAGAGGAGGCTAAACCTTGGCTTGTCTGATGTTGTTGTGGAATAAAACACTTTGATGTGGAGATTGGGATCTCAAACTATTCACACAGGCTCTTTTATCACTACAATCACTAAAACATGCAACCAAAACAAACATGGCAGTGAAGCATTTCCTCACCCTCCCTTCTTCCACTCTCACTGACTGTAGCAGCTCAAATTTGATTTGCTAAAACTCAAACTAGCTCAGAAACTAAGCTCTGAAAACAATAATGGTGGTATAATCAGTTTAAATGTCATGTAGAGTATCCCTGACTTGAAGATAACCTGTGACAGTAACGGTACGCGGTTGTTACCTTGCTGCTCCAGCAGTGCGTTCTGCCTCTTCAGGTCGTCGATGTCCTGCTGGTGCGTGTGATTTTTTCGCCGCATGTATTGGATGTACTCTGTGGCTTTGTCTAGGATTTGAGCTCGAGACGCCTGTTTGGTAGACTGCTGTTAGTGACACATGCAAAAATGAAGCAGTGACGCATGTATACAGACACTTCCAATCATCAAAATCATCATTCATCAATTCATCTATCTTATTACTGCAGAAGAAATCAAACACAGTCTGACACTTTACTGCTGCGGCCCGCTAGCTGACACATCTGTAACAACATTAACAAACATTTAGGGATGCACCAATACCAGTATCGGGTACCGGGTCCGATACTTTGCTCATGTACTCGTACTCGCAAAACGGCTCCGATACAACGGCACCGATACCACGGCACCGATACCACTTTACGGTGGTGCGCCCGACCCCGATGGGCTGGGATCCCACCTCAGCCGGTGCGCACCGGCCCTCACTTTCATTGTGCCGTTGGGTTTTGCTTGCACCTTCTGACTTGCGCGTGCGTTAGACTCCTTGGTCCGTGTTACAAGACGGGTCGGGTGGGTTGCCGACATCACCGCAGACCCCTGGCGCCTTTTACGTGGGCCGAGCCCCGATCTCGCGGCACGACGCAGTTGGGGCACACTGAAAACAGTCTGCCCCGGTCGACAGTCGCACCGGGAGCAGGGGGCCGTCCCCGGCGGGGAGAGAGGGCGCAGCTTGCCCTTTGTCCACGGTGCAGTAGGGGCCGGTCGGGTACCGTGTAAAGCTGCGGCCGCGAGCCACCTTGCCATGAGCCTTTTGGGGCGCACCGCCTCGTATGCGGGACTCCCGAGCCTGCCGTGTGTCGCTCACACCCACCAGTTGGCTGTTAACGAGGGTGTTTTGGTACAGAGAAGTACTCGTATCGGTGAGTACCCAAATGTAAGTACTTATACTCGGTCTGAAAACAAGTGGTATCGGTGCATCCCTAATTTGCTCCATCTCTACTTAATGCTGCTACAGAGCTTACCTTGTGTCCTTGAGCTACTTGTTGGGGCCATTCATTGACTTAATATCAGCAGCAGCATAAGTGACATTTGTACTCATTAGGGCTGGGTATCATTTGAAATGTTTCTATATTTGTGTGGATACGATATCCAAGTTTCAGACAACAACCAAAATGGTTGCACATGTGATAATTTTTTTGCAAGTGTGTGGGTTAAAATTTTGTGTGGTCACATTCTTGTGAGTGTATGATGACCATTAGCATTGGACACTAGCTATCTATTGTGTGTTGGAACAGTTGCGAGCGCGTAGGGATGGTTGCACTTGTTGCATTGCATTTGTGCAGAAACGCTCCCTCGTGAGGATGCTTTTCCGCTCGTGAAATACTGTTCTGTGCGCTCATATCACATGCACAGGCCTGTTCTTTGTGTGTTTGATAGAAACACGCCATACACATACTTAACACCATACACTTGTGTGTTGCTTTGCACAATGCGTGATGCGGGTGTACGTAGCGCAGTAGAACTTTACGAAACCATTTATTTAGCTGTCACCTCGTTCCAAAAATGAAGCGGCCTATCGTTTATTTTTAGAGGCAAAATGAGGATGGTTGCAAATTTGTTGAATAATCAACTAGTTCTTAGAAGTTTGAGTGTGATTACTGTAGAGGCCGCGATCTACTTCATAAACTGATCGCAAGATGAGATGTGTCACCACCTCAGCAAACAATTTGCTTATAGAAACAAGGAGTTTGGCCAAATAAAATGGTGTAAAAATGGCCAAATTTGGATTAAAATCAGGAACTGTCTCATTAAAGAAGAAGGAGACAGGATTACAAGTCACACCGGATATTCAACTCCAGCTTTAAGTGCTTGTCAGTCTTGTAAACTCGATGCTGCAGACACATTTCAGTCTGTAACAAAACGTATTGAGTACCCAGCCCTAATAAGTCTCTTCATATTTGGTTTCCTCTGCATGTTGGCTCTAAAACAGAGCTATAATAGCAGTGCGGTCCTGGGAGAGAGGCGGAGGTCGAGCACCGAGGCAGCTGTAACCCAACACTTCTTACAAATGATCAGCAAACATCATCTCATAAGCCCCCCCCTCCAACCCCCGCCCTTCACGCTGTGTCAGAGTCATGAACTGGTCTTTTAGGGGAAAATAACTCCCTGTGTGCCCAGTTACTGAACCAGCCCTCAAAATGCTCTCAATGTCACGGATGTCAAAACAGGAAGAGAGCAACAAAATTTCCTCATAATAACTTCCTGACGCTGGTCCAAGTATTTAGACTGCATCACTGTGTTGCTGCTGCCAATCGGCACTCGACCACCATCTGCCCTCCTCCCAGTCCCTTCAGCCTTTTCTCTCCACTGACATACCCACACACACATTACACATCTGCACCCCTGTACGTTCACACAAGAAAGCATTAATGCACTCATCCCTACAACTCCTTTCACACAGAACATGTCATACTTCACCTTTCAGCAAAAACATGGCAAAAGAGCAAAAATTCCTTACATGAGAGCCTGAACATCGTGTGCCTGGAGGACTTGCAGGCTGAGCTTTACCAACCTTTTCTCCCTGCAGGGCGGGTACAGAGTCCCGGAGGCTGTGAAAGCTGTCTTTGATGTGATCCCTACGTTTGCGCTCCAGCGCATTGTGGTGTGCCCGTTTGTCAGCCTGCAATGAGAAGAGTCACAAGGCCCTTTAGCCTGACAGCAGAGCAGCGTGGGTAGAGGACAGCGGGCGTCCCTCGTCCTCCTACACAAACCGCTCTGCTGCCTTCACAACAACAACACTGTCATTGTGGTTTTAATGCAGTGGAGAAATTATCATTCAAACTAAAATATATATTAGGGCTGTCAATCGATTAAAATGTTTAATCATGATTAACTGCACATTTTTTATCCGAAAATCAATTAACAACAATGACAAATATTGTCCAGCTATTGCTGACTTGACTATGACTTGCCCCAAACTGCAAGTTATTATCATAAAGTGGGCATGTCTGTAAAGGGGAGACTCGTGGGTACCCATAGAACCCATTTACATTCACATATCTGGAGGTCAGAGGTCAAGGGACCCCTTTGAAAATGGACATTACAGTTTTTCCTCGCCAAGGTTTTGCATAAGTTCGGAACGTTATTTAACCTTGTTCTCGACAAGCTAGTATGACATGGTTGGTACCAATGGATTCCTTCGTTTTTTTAGTTTCATATGATGCCAGTATCTTCACTCGAGCTTTACAACAAAACCCACTATAACCTAAAAATCGCAAGTTGCGTTAATGTGTTTAAGAAATTAGTTGCATCAAAACGAATTTGGGTTTACATGTTATCGCGTTAACTTTGACAGCCCTAATATATATATATATACAAATTTCTTTATATCCATCATATCAGGTGTGAACATCAATGGCTAGCTAGTATCTGATTTTTTAGTAAGAAGCCAACATCAACAAGATGACATCAGAACTCCAACTAACAATCATTTTCACACAACAAAATATTTACACAATGAGATTTCTGATAAATCGTCATCAGTAATGTGGATATAATGACTAAGTGGGTAAAGACAAATAATAGAACAGCTGTAGCAGTCTGGTAAGTTCAGAAAATGACATCACTTTACTGTAATGCAGCCTTTAAAACCAAGAAAAGACAACACGTATTACAATATTACGATATCCAAACTCTCAGACGATATCTAGTCTTATATCACAATAGTTTTAATATTGATACATTGCCCAGCCCGAATAATCAATAATCCGAAATGTGATTGATTAATCTTCAGTCGCCTGAGTAACTGAGTGTCAGCACTCCAGCCAACCACCCGATAACCACCAGCATCCTCGCGGTAAAAAGGCCCACTAAAGTGTACAAACGACTACATTTAAGTTAAATTTCCATCTCAAGAAGTTAATGCATTCAGTGGCTTTTGTGTCTTTCGGCCTCCGCCTGAGCCTCCATCCCCCTCCTTCAATGTGACCCAACCCAACCCAACGCCCCTCATTTCTGTCCCTCCTTCTCTGCAGGAGCTCACGGGAGTGGCCGTTCAAATTCATGACCGGGGCCAAAGTCAAGAAACTCAAGTCATTCAGACGGTGTGAGAAGGAGGTGGGCGGAAGACAAGAGCATGAGGATTACACCGAAACCACAACGACCGACAACAAAGAGCTCATGAAATTTAAATTGATTAGGGTACTTTTGGAGCATCTTGTAGTTTAAGATTAAAGGTTTATAAACTGCCTTTTCCAGTATGTCCTCTACATTACACAGCTTTAATCATATTGAACTCATTCATAGTATATAATTCCAGGCTGCATCAAACCACATTTTCCACGTCTTTAGCCAAGTTAAATAACAACCCAATCCTCAATTTATGCATCCCGAATTAACATGCAGAGGTTAATACAACAGCATCTAACAGCCTCCACACATTAGTATTGTAATTAGACTGTAAAGGCATAAGATGGCTGCCATAATCACATGACCAGAGGCAGGCAGGAGATCAGTTTGCAGCCTGTAGTTCGACCTGTTTTTAGGCCAAACCATCACACAGCCTCCAATCACAATCTGACTCCGGTCTAATCCACGCTGTCACCAGGCTGAGACATCAAGTCCAGCCCCCCAAACAAAGCCCGACTGATCATCTCGCTTCACACACACACCTCCAACAATTAAATATCAGCTCTGAAACCGCACGGTGGGAGACGAGGTAGAAGAAGAAGTCACGTGACCTGGTATCATCTGACTCATTTTGTCCAAAGTAGCCACAAGTGAGACAGGTTAAGACGCGCCTTCAGCGTGTCATACGTTTGGTGTTAAGTGTGACTCAGTTACCAACATCTGGAACAAATATACAAGCCGTTATTTAGCAGTTTAATGCTAGAAAACAAGAAAATCCTACAACGTAAACTATCAGACTTAACACCACGGATATGAAACTGACACCCTAATAAAAAAAACACTATCAAAATTCACTACGTAGCTCTCACAATGCCCACTTTGTGATTATTCTGGCTGGCATGGTGACAGCAGCTCCTGCGGCCTGTTGCACAAGAGCCACAAACCATCCAGGAGACAAATCCACGAGGACCATGTGCCTCCTCCTCCTCCTCCTCCTCCTCCTCCTCCCGGTATCACACACAAAGCCACTCCACTCCCTCCATTAACCCTGGCACAAACAAACACATGACTGGTGTTGATGGTATGTGCAATTACAAGTCTGGTAGCCATTGTGATAAGCACGGTTTCAGTGCATAGAGACGAGGTTTAGAAAGTACACGTGGCTGATTTCCTGGACTGAAGACACTGGTTTATAATATAATAAAGAATACATTTCAGACTTTGCCTCTATTGTAAAGTAGAGGTGCAACGGATCACAAAACTCACGGATCAGATCAGCAGAAAACAAAGGGAGCAAATATAACTTTTAGAGATTCCCCGATGACGTTTTTTTTGCCGCAGATACAGACTGCCGATCGTCGATGAGCCATATCGGCCCATAAAGATCGTTTTTGTCATTGTTTTTTAATTTAAATGATATCCTTTTACTTTGTTATAGTCATCTATAGTGGTTATTTGCATAAAAAACACACAATTCAAATGATTAGGAAATAAATGATTGTATTTTTATTGATTAAAAAAATCTTGGCATGTTATTTATAGTTTGTTTTATATGTTTTGTTTCTGCATTTCCAGATCTCATGTTTGATTGAATTTGTATCTTTTGCAGGGCTGCAACTAATGATTATTTTCATTGTCGATTAATCGAGAAAATATTTAATCTGTCTATAACATGTCAGAAAATCGTGTTTCCCAAAGCCCAAGATGAAGGCCTCAAATGTCTTGTTTTGTCCACAACTCAAAATCATTCAGTTTACTGTCATAGAGGGGTAAAGAAACCAGAAAATATTCACTTTTAAGTCAGGAAATCTTGCCTTAAAATTACTAAAACCGATTATCAAAATAATTGGCAAATAATCAATTAATCATTGCAGCTCTAATCTTTCGCCGTGTTTTCTTCTTTGTTTTGCCTTTAGCGTTACATTTTCATGTTCTATTGGGCACATTTGGTGACACACAATACTCACAAAACATATTTGAGCATTTGATCAGCTGAAAATTAGTTTTAACTCTTAAAAACACTTCTTTAAATCAGGCACTGCACTGAATATCATTAATCTTTGAAAGGTAATTAAGATCCGAGAATGTATTTAAGCACTGCTCTCTGGAGCTGCTCCATACGCAATTACTGGGCAATTATGGACATTAAGTGCCCTGGGTGATTTAATGTGGACACGTTATAACAGGCTACTTCTAAATATCACTAGTTTGAAGGTTTTCTCTGTGAAATCACACAATAATTAGAGATGGACGTTTTAAATGTGTTTTTAAAGAATTCAGTTATTCTTGCCACAGTGTTTTACAGTGGAGTTGGGCCACCTCTGTGTACTTTTATGACAAAACATACATTTTCAGGGAAGAGATTCTGTTTCACACAGCAAATGACATATTTATATGTATTTAATACGTGTGGCTGTTGTGTATACGACTAAATGGATCATAAGATGACATGCATCAGGATCTGGGTGGCTTACCACCTCTGCTACAAAAATTGGATGACATGGATACATTTTCGATCATGGTATATGTAATTTTATACCACAATATCAATACACGTTGTGATAAAGTAGCCTAAATTCTGTGTTGGGCGTATAAACTAACCAGACAGGAACGTGTTTTTTTTGATAATCCAGCATATTAAATACTTTATAAATCAAGGTACTTTATCACAATGCTGGAAATGATCATATAAAAATAAAGTATTGTCATTAAGAATTCCTTCCTATTGATTTGCAGCATTGTGTACGACGGTCTAAGGGCGCTTTCACGAGCCATAGTCCGTTTGGCTAGTCCGAATCAGAGTGATAGGTTAGTTTTCTATTTAGTCTGGTACGGTTTCGCAGTGCACACATTAAAGTGGACCAAATAAAAAAAGTATTTGCTGAGGGGCGTGTATGAAGGAGCAAATTTATCTTTTTCGTCTCCAGAGGGGCCACTTCTATGCAGGGAATCAGGGAAAAACTGACCAAATGTTGGCTTGTGAAAGCTCCCTAGTTTACCCTGAGAAGTTTAACAGCATAAATATAAATCACAAAATCCAATATCCTGTGAAGGTTCACTGATATCAAACTGCCTTTATAAATACAGTTAATTGTACTCAGACATGTTCTTCTTCTGCTATAAGCTATCTGTGTTGTTGAGCACATCAATCACCATGAAAAACAGGTGTCCAATTACCTAAGTGCAGCCGTTCATCAGTTCATCATAAAACCGATACCTTTTTCGGCTGAGCTGCTGCTCCCTCCGTTCTATTCATACCTGACCATAACATTACATAACTGCTGCAGGTGCTGAGTGGAAGAGCTGGTAGTCGCTGCTTCCCGGCTACTGACGGGCCGTTTCACATTCTCTGCATGAAAGCCTACACTTTGTGGAGAACATGGAAAACCGCCTTCTTGCACTAATAACGGTGGAAACACACCGATAAACCAGAAGTTCCAGCTGGGCAAATGACACCTACTACTACTGATGCCACGATTTTCTTTTAATCAAAGCAAATATTTAAATAAAAATACAATTTGCTAATCATTTCAATTGTGTTTTTGTGCAAATAACCACTATAAGTACAACACTGTAATTTACCATGCATATGTTTTGTTGTGTAAAATATATTGGACATTGAATGACATCAGCGCTAAAATGTTACTCCTTCTTTTAGCTCATAGATTTCAAAAGTGGCAGATAAAATGACTTCATCGATTATCTAAATTCATGCCGATACGCTTTCTGTCAATCGACTTAATGTTTTATCTCTCTATTCGAGTCTAACACATGACAGTGCAGACTGTCGGTCTCTTATCTTACCAACGAAGACAACAGACCCACTGTCTGGGTCTGGAAACCTATTAAATGTCTGCCACTCTGTCTGTACACACCATCAGTGCATAAACATGTTATCTTTATGCTTGTTGTATGCAGGGCTGAATGATGTTTTTATATCGAAAAGGCTATTAAAATCATAACAAATAATTGACATTGTGTTAACAAGCTGTAGCACGTGAAAATTTAAGCTTGCTGTTGACGCAATTAGATATTTCCTCAAATCATCTATTAGTATATTCAATTATGTTGCCAAAGCATTCATATATACAGTATATCTGAACCCACCTTTAGAGTTTAAAGATTGTATTTTTATGCTTGTATGCAGAACTGAATGATACGTTTTTATATCAAAATTTGAAAAAGTGCAATTTTGAAATCGCGAGAGTCGCAATTTAAACAAGCTTTATTACATGGTTTTGTTGAATACTCGATTCTGATTGGTCAATCACGGTGTTGTACAGTCTGTTATTTCTTTATAGTAAACCGTTGCTATGTATAACAGACCGTTGCTATGGCCGCAGTTCTGACGTCGGACTCTGGTGGACCGTATTTGGTGTCAAATTATTGATTTCTTAAGCAAGTAACCGTGTAATAGGCAGGATAATGTATAGCTAGCGGGTCATTGTTGTGAAATAAACGGAAATAAATTAATTATTTCTCAACGATGACCGGCTCGCTGTGCATTATCCCTTACGAACGCAATTAGATATTTCCTCAAATCATCTATTTGTATATTCAATTCAATTAGAGCAATGTTGCCAAAGCCTTAATATATAATATACGTGCAGAATTTAAGGCTTCTTCTAATTCATTTAGTACATATGCAGCCATCGACTCTCTGAGGGACACAAACCGCCATCAGGACATACATATTTTATGTTTATAGCTTCAGTAATCAAATCAAATAATTTTTTTCTTATGTGGCTCTGTGGTTGAGGCTGGGAAAGAAAGGTCTGTTGGAGGGCACTAGGAGAATAAAAAGCTCTTTCTATGTTAATATCACTAATGCATATGCTAAAATGCATTGTTTGCTAAATGGCCTTGTTATCTTGACTGGAGGTGAGTCGTCATGCCTCTGTGTGCATCAACCAGTCGTGCATGGGGTGTTTTTCTCGCCGATACACTGATGCAGCTATACGTCATTCATTTAGTGGCCTGTAGAGAGAAGATGGCTCTAATCACTGGCTGCAACACAGGAAAACATCCCGCAGCACCCTCTTCCTGACACGAAGCCTCGTCCGAGAGATGCAGGCGCGGCTCCTCTAAACACACACATGCAACACCTTCTTCCTCTGCATCATCATCACCACCATCATGAATGCAGCACAAAACGTGTCTCTCTTTTACTGACCTAGATGTGTAATTTGCAAAACCTGATCACGAGCGGAACCCCCGTGGTGTGAGATGGACCATAGGGGAAGGAAGGGGGGTCTTAAACGACTCGGAGCGACTAACAGAGCACAGAAAGCTGTGCATTAACAAGGAAAAATATAATAAAGCATGCAACAATAAAGGCTTTGTAGCAGGATAAAGCTTTTGGTCTAAATATAGATGTCGTGTCACCGTCTCCCTATGGCAGCGTTACGCACAGGATGGGGGATACCCTGCAATGCAACTACTAAAAGGAACAATCCATGCTCTGATATATAACAAGAAAATGGGACAAATATATTAATTTAAAACCTAAATATCCACACTTTCACATTCTTTTTTCAACCTCCACAATATAGCATTGCCATTCAATTAAATACCACAAAAAATAAGCAAAATATGATATATATGCACTACTGAAGGAACAATCACTGTTCTGATATAACAAGAAAATGGCACAAATATTAATTTAAAACCTAAATATCCACAGTACTTTCCTATTCTCTTTCAACCTCCACAATATAGCATTACCACTCGATTAAATACCACAAAAAATAAGCAGAATATGAAGCATAAAATCAACTTTTGCAACAACATTGTGACACATTTTCTCGACATTAATTTGGACACAAAAATCCCCCTCCAATGAACTACTAAAAAGGAACAATCTCTGCTCTGATATATAACAAGAAAATTGCACAAATATATTAATTTAAAACCTAAGTATCCACTTTCACATTCCTTTTTCAACTAACCTTTCCATCCAATTAAATACCACAAAGAAATAAGCAGAATATGATATATATGCACTACTGAAGGAACAATCCATGCTCTGATATATAAGAAGAAAATGGCACAAATATATATAATTTAAAACCTAAAATATCCACTTTCACATTCCTTCTTCAGCTAACCTTTCCATCCAATTAAATATCACAATAAATGTGCAGAATATGATGGATAAAATCAACTTTTGCAACAACATTGTGACACATTTTCACAAATATATTAATTTAAAACCTCCACAATATAACATAACCACTCGATTAAATCGGAGAAAAATAAGCAAGAATATAGATGGATAAAATCAACTTTTGCAAAATTATTTAGACACAAAAAAATCAACTACTGAAGGAACAATCCATGCTCTGATATATAACAAGAAAAATGGCACAAATATATTAATTTAAAAACTAAATATCCACTTTCAAATTCACTTTCAACTAACCTTACCACTCAATTAAATACCACAAAAAATGTGCATAATATAGATGGATAAAATCAACTATTGCAACCACATTGTGACACATTTTCACAAATATATTAATTTAAAACCTAAATATCCACACTTCTCTTTCAACCTCCACAATATAGCAAAACCACTCGATTAAATCAGAGAAAAATAAGCAAGAATATAGATGGATAAAATCAACTTTTGCAAAATTATTTAGGCACAAAAAAAATCAACTACTGAAGGAACAATCCATGCTCTGATATATAACAAGAAAAATGGCACAAATATATTAATTTAAAATCTTAAATATCCACTTTCACATTCTCTTTCAACCTCCACAATATAGCATTACCACTCAATTAAATACCACAAAAAAATAAGCAAGAATTGATATATGAAATCAACTTTTGCAACATTATTTGACACAAAAATCCCCCCAAAGCAGCATTATTACGCACCACACAGTGATATCTCGGCGAGTCTTCCTGCAAAAGAAACAGAACAAAAAGTACAATTGTAGCCAAAACTTGTTCAGCAAATTCTTACTGTGAAGAAACGCTGAAGAAAAGTAGATAAATAAGCATAGTTTGTAATGCTCTGAAGCAAGAAAGAAAGGCTCAGTTTAACAACAAGAATCCAAGACAAGAAGAGAAGCTAGCGGCTAGCTTGTTGGTAGCTAGTTAGCAGCTAACTGAGCTAAAACCGTCAGCTAGCAGAAGATATAACATCCGTAAAGAGCTTAAAAGTGGTCATACTCACGTCACTATCGACTTCGATATCATCGTTATCACTCATTCTTCGATATAATAGTCGAGTTTAAAGGGACGGCAGGCTTAAAACAACCACATGGATCAGTTTAGCACCGAGCGAAGCGCTCCGACAGACAAGACTGTTTAAAACGCTCTGGACACAAGACCCGAGGTGGACTCTACCTCCTGCACAATACCTCTAGGGCGTCTGGGTAATGTAGTTAGTGTAGTCAGTTTTATCGTAAATCATTAAAAAAAACAGACATTATTTAAGTATTTTTTAATGTGGAGTGATTTAAAAAGAGATATTTGTTATTAATGAGATGTTAAAATATTAGTATGTTGCTTAAATATGATTGAAGTAGAAGGGGAAGGTGTAATTGTGAACTACAATATCCAGGAGTTGTTTTTGCTTGCTGTTGACGTCACAGCGTATTTTCCCCCTTCAGAGGCATTATGGGGATTGTAGTTGGAGTCATATTTGTATGTCAGAGGAGCTAAATAAGGCCATGGCTGAAACACGTGGATTTTAAGAATGCACAAACCCACACAGCACTATAAATGTGCACTAATCATGTGGTTTCTTTCTCTTATAGCCTAAAACTCAGCCCAATTCAGCTCGATTTACTATTTATTTTATTTTTATTTTTTATTTTTTATTTTATGTTTTATTTATTTTTCACCCACAGTCTAAAATCATTTAAATGTACTGTTTTAATAACATTTGTTGAGCTGAAACAATTAGTTAATTAATTAATTTTAATATATATTTTATTTTTTCTTTATGTTTTATTTATTTTTCACTCACAGTCTAAAAACCATTTAAATGTACTGCCTTAATAACATTTGTTTAGCTGAATTTTAATTTTAAGATATATATTATTTTTTTTTAAACAAATAAAAATTTATTTGCAAATATTTAGATAATTGATAAATATTTTAAGTCATTTTTTCAAGCAAAATAATGAAAAAATAATTAGTTCCAGCAACTAAAATGTGAATATTTTGCCGTTAATCTGTTCAGTAAACTGAATATCTTGGGGTTTTCGATTGTTGGCTGCACAAAGCATTCTGGGATATTTTGATGTACATTTACTGTTTACTGATCTTTTATTGACCAAACAATTAATAAAGAGAATTATCACATACTTATTGTTGGTTATAGCCCTAAAAATTCTGACATATAGCCATGATGATGCAAAACCCTTCCACAACACGTACCTGTGAGATTATTGTGTTGAGCTGAAACAATTAGTCAATTAATTGATAAACCCAGCGACAGAAAATTAATTTGCAAATATTTTGATAATGGACAAATCATTTAAGTAAATGGCAAAAAAACTCATTAGTTCCCGCTACTAAAATGTGAATATTTTGTGGTTTTCTTTGTCCCTTATGACAGTAAACTGAATATCTTGGGGGTTTTGGACTGTTGGCTGCACAAAACAAGCACTATGGGATATTTTGATGTACAATTGTTTTAATATTTACTGATTGTTACATTGACCCAACAATTAATCAAGAATTATCACATACTTATTCTTGGTCATATCCCTAAAAATCTGATGCAGAACTTTTCCACAACACATACCTTTCAGATATACATGTAATACTGGAGGGGGAAAAAAGTGTTATGTAGTGCGGGGATTGGTCTCAGGACAAATTGCGAGTAATCTGCTCTGGTGCTTCCTTTTTCACAAATTTGTGATGTCGATAAGGAGCTTACACTGTGGATTATTTTGCGCTGCAACAGTGGATCAGTGAATGTGTAAAAACACAAGCTGGGAGCAGCCTCATCCATTCCCCCAGCAGGTCAAGAGGCCACAGCAGCTGCCGGCGACACCCTGCCCTCCACGCAGAGCTTTAGACCTGCACTGACCTTGATCCTATCATCTCTTCTTCTTCTTACACCTTCTAGCCAGTCTGGATCACCCTCTTTCTGTTTTATCTATAGTATCTATAGCCCTCCTGCCTACTTGATACCCCATCTACCATGTTATAGAATGATACTGTATGTCCTGCAGCAGCAGAGCTAAACGGGGTCACCCAGAAACATGGCCCCGTAACAGTATAGGAAAGGACGCTACACTATAAGGCCAGGCTTTTTAATAATGCATCCGCTGCAGTGAAGCCTCTCCGTCTTCATGGACGACAGCGAGAAAGCATCTATAGCTATATTTGTGCTCTACAAACACATTTAAATTACCTCTAGAGATGCGGTAATGTAACAGAAAAAAACATGATAATGAGGCAAAGCCTACAAGAAGATTTTTCTGCCTTCTTGCCACACCCTTAATGCTATTCCCCCTCAAGGCCTGAGCTGAGTTATGAAGTGTTTTAGCACCATTTCAGTCCATAATATTCAGGCTGCAGGGAACTCAGGCATTGATTAGCTGTGGCTGAGGCAGGAGGAGGAGGAGAAAGTAGTAAAGATCCAGGTATGTTGTGCAGCACTGGGCTGTAATTATAGCTGGAGAGGCTGATCAGTTCAGGCAGAGCCTCCCTCCCCTCCCCCTATGTCCTTAGACGGCCTGTTAAACCATTAAAATGCCCTCCTTTTGTCCCCTTACAGCATATTGCAGACTACACTGGAAGAGCCCCAGTATGCAGTCACCATTTTTTTTTTGTCCTTGCCATTGTTGTCAGTGCGTGACTTATGAAAGGGAGGGGAGGGGTCAGATATACCATCAGATTAATGGTAGGGGAGTTTCTCTCTCCACATAACGTGTAGCTGGGTGAGCATCATGTCGTTTCAGGATGACGTTTTGCCATTTAATTGTACCGTTTTTCCCCACAGGCCATCAGACTTTTAAATATATAATTCATACACCTTCTCTACACAAAAATATATCTTATACTGTATATACGGTATATGTTCTTAATGTATATGTTCTTAATATGTCTGTATATGTCTTAATATGCCTGAATATGTTTTTAATATGTCCTTGTACAAAGTATTTACTTTTATAATTGTAATGTAAATGTAATATAACTTATTATTTTAATGGAGCTTCCCAGCAAAAAGTATTTCACACGTTTGTACCTGTATAACCGGCGTGACAATAAACATCTTGAATCTTGTTTTAACATTTGAAAACGAATGCAGTCTTCCAAAAGCAGAAGAATTAACAGGAATTTAACTTGCAAGTGACTAAAATATCTAATGTTTGGTGTCTTGTTTGTATAGAAATACAAACTGATGCATTTAAAGGTGCTGTGTGTAGGATTTAGCGGCATCTAGTGGCCTCCGCTCACTCCTCCCTTTCTAAGACTGCAGTAACGGGAGCTGCCGAATGCAAAACCGTGTTAATTCACCTCGCTCATCCTTACCATAATAACACTACTTTAGGCGCAACGGAAGTCAGACGGCGGTACCACGGTTTTGCACTCGGCGGCTCACGTTACCGCAGTTTCACAAGCGTGTCGGAGAACAATTCTTAGTTAAATTAAACAATAATGAAAACATAGTTATGAATATTATATTCCATTTCTGCTAATAGATCCCCTGAAATGTTACACACTGTTCCTTTAAGTGCAGTCGCTATCATAAATTTGTCTTCTATGACTGAAGGATTTGACGAGGTGTCAATATTATCTACATAAAACAGTAATACAGTATTCTCAATAGATAAAATGAGAGTTTTGAAAATTACATATTCTGTATTATTTCAAATACTTGTGTGTAAGTTATACCTTTTTTTCGTATTGATATTTGTATGATCTTTGAGGAAATAGCTGTTTGATAACGACCACTTTATTTTAAAATGCAGCAATGGTTAAATTCAACGCTGAAATATCCTACGGGAGATTTGCAGCCCCAAATTAAAAGGATTGTCTCTAAAGAACTCTTCATGTGTTATTGAAACAGTGCTGGACTAGTTTACTACAACTTTAAACAACTTTATTCCACTGTTGTTTGTAGATGACAAACCCAGGGTTTATTGTCTCACTGCGGTATTTACACATTCAACTCTTAAACATTTTATGACTCATCGTGATTATTCTCCTACAAGTCAAACAGAATGCAGTCCGTGCAGTATTTCCACTCGATCCCTTTCAGAGATTTACTGCACGTGGTGGGGACTTTTTAGTAGATGTCAAACACTGCTCCACCTCCCTCACTCCCTCACAACACGCCCTTCCTCCTACAAACTGTCAATCTCACTGCATGGAGGCACACTCTTTTCCAAACTGCCATTTCTATTTGTGTCTCATGCTGGGTTTCCCAGGACTTTTAGTCCCTGTAACTACTTTTAAAGGAACTAAAAGGTTCCTTTAGCACACTGTTGTTTGCGTTTCCACCTGTGAAGGATAGGCAAATTAGTCCGCTGACATATGAAAAAGCAACATGACATGGGACGAGAGCTGCTGGTGGTCACAGCAGTAAACACACTCTGCAGCCTGCAGTTCAGTGGGTCCGCCTGTTTACTCTAAAAAAACATTTCTGTCTCACTGTGACGATATTTACTGCCGCATGTGTTTACTGATGCACGTTGGCTGTAATGAATGAATTGCAGCAGAGGGAAATTAATCTAAGAGCCTTGTTGATGTCTTGTTGATGTCTTGGTGACACCTCATGTCACCAAGACAAAGGTGACATGAGGTGACTCAACAGGCGTCCTTCGTCGCTGCTAGTTCTCTGATGGTTGGTGTGTCTGGGGCTTACGAGCGTCTGTCTCCACAGTAAATCATCTGTTGAGTGTTTTAGGGTTATTTATTTGTGCTTTAGAACGTTAACGCTGCGAAACAAGAACATAACTTTTCTTTCTGTCATAACTTCACTTTTAATGTTATCAAACAAAGACAAATGTTCTCTCCTCGTCCTAAAATGGTCCTAAATAAATCAATACTAGAGTGCTTCCTTGTTTCATGCAAGGCCTACAGAGAGGAGGCTGGGTCACGCGTCATATCTCCGGGGGTATAACACACGCGCAGTAAAATCTGGCCTGCACTTGCCGAAATTGAGCCAATCGCAACGCACGACCGCAGCTTCAGTTACACTGCACATGTGTCATAACCCGTACCCCAAGACCCATGTCCACCCGTGACCCAGCCTCCTTTCCATAGGCCTTGGTTTCATGAATGAAGCGGTGCAGTTGAAGCAGCACAGTTGACTTTTTGGAGGGTAACACATTAATGCACCAGTAATATTAATCTATCTATGGCCCATAACTATGTTGAATGCATGAAGTAGAAGCTGGATCTCTGGGCCTGGCACAGAGCTGCATGCATGAGGAGTTTCCTCTTTCATTCATTCTCTACTGCAGAGTTTTTTTATTTGCAGCAAATGAAAGCTATCAGTTAGAGTAACAATCTGTGAACTGAACGTAATTTCTTGTCATCATGTGCAGAGTTTGTACTTGGCAAAGGCTAATCTGCTGGCTCGCCAGTATGCTGTCGCCAACAAGCCTGATGATAATCATCCATTTGTGTTCCTAAGGCTCTCTTCTTGACAAATGCTGCTTATTTCTGTAAATGTTTAAGCCTCCCTTTTTGTTAGGAACCAGTAGAAAGCTAAATTGATGTACATCCTAGTTTTCTATTGTGAGGTGTAATAAAATTTGCAGCCTCTTCCGGCCGCTAGCAGGTTTTAAGATGTAGACGTTGCTTTGTCTAAATAAGAAAAGTCACTTTTTGTACCTTTGCCTCACTTCTAATAGACAAAGATTTGTTGCAGTTTAAGTTGCAGCAGATAAGGACAAACATGAGTTATATTCTCACAGGACAAAGATGCTACTGTGTTTATTCTGCATATCTTTAAAACAAAAACATCTCAAATGTATCTGATGAATTCTCAGAAACGGTAAATTTGGTGATGGGAAGGCCGTAATCGTCTCTCATGTATCACTCAAGCTGCAGAAGTCAACTGTTGCACTAGATGGCACCTCTGTACAACCGGCAGCCTTCATGTGTCATTTGTGACTGACAGAAAAGAGAGTGAAGGAGTAGATTTTGTTTCAGAGAGAAGAGGAGAGAAGAGTAGAGGAACCTCTGGCCCAACAGGTAACAACACAATATATTAATATTTACACTTCATGCAGGGATACGTATCCACTTGGGGGGAGATTTTCTTCTGTTTTCTACAAACTGACCTCCAAGAAGAGGTGTGCAATTCTCACCTTCAGAACATTCATGAAGCTCTGTGGTTTCTTACGTTTGTTTCTTTTTATGGGTGCAAAATAGATATGAGAAATCCTGTGAAGGTAATTTGTGTGCACACAGCATGAGAGCATGCCAGCAGGGAGGATGTGGTCGGAAACTCTGGAGATTGAGGTTAACTTGGCACAAACGCTGTGACGACTGAGAAAATACTCAGTCGTCAACAGATTTAAGGACTTGCTGTGGAAATGTGTATTTTTGGTTGAATCACTAAAAGTATAAATGTAAAACAATAGGTTTCAGTGAATTGAGAAATGTTTGTGACTTTTACTTTATGGGAAATGACCCACATGTATTTGAAAATGGTTTATTGTGCTTAATCACCTGACCTGCAGCAGGTCACATTGTTTATATCTTACAGATCTTCCGATTTCTGATAATAACTTTTATTGGAACATGTTTTAGGATTTCTTTCTTTCTTTCTTTCTTTCTTTTGATACTGTCATTTTTTTATTTAATTTTTTTAAATTATTGTCTAACTGTCCTGCATTCCTCGGTGATAATAACTTGATGGGAACACACATCCGTAGGCTATGTAAACATTTGATTAATGTTTTATTTATTCATTCATATTTATCAATGTATTTGTCAACATCTGTAACTCCTTCTGTGGGCACCCATAAGTGAATGATAATATAATAAAACACAAATGTATGTCTATATTTCTTATTGGAAATCAATTACCAACACAAAACAATGACAAATCTTGTCCAGAAACCCTCACAGGTACTGCATTTAGCATAAGAAATATGCTCAAATCATAACATGGCAAACTGCAGCCCATCAGGCAACAACAGCTGTCAGTGTGTCAGTGTGCTGACTTGACTATGACTTGCCCCAAACTGCATGTGATTATCATAAAGTGGGCATGTCTGTAAAGGGGAGACTCGTGGGTACCCATAGAACCCATTTTCATTCACATATCTTGAGATCAGAGGTCAAGGGATCCCATTGAAAATGGTCATGCCAAGTGCATACTCTGATATTTGATTGTATAATTAACACATGGGAGAAGAGTTTGGGGTTTTCTGCCAGATATCTCCACCTATTTGGTTAGGCTTCATAATGTTTTGGGTTCAAATAAACCCTTCCCAGAAAGTGCTGAAGGCAAACTTCTCCCGTATGTGTATAGTTACAAAAAGCAGCAGGTGTTGTTTATGATTGATGGATGACGAAATGTTCTCCGTCTAACTTTGTGTCCATCTTTTTTGTGTTCTAAGATTACAACTCTCGTGCTGCTCCAACATGGCTGATCTGTTCTCCGATCCAGATTTATGGCAAAATCAAAGCCTCATGTTCAACATGACGGCTGTTAACAACAATAGCTCTGTTTACACGGAGATCATGTCGCCCGTGATGAACACAACCATCAACATACTACTGGTAGTCATCATGTTCATCACCATGGTTTCACTGGGATGCACCATGGAGGTGTCCAAGATCAAGGTGATACATATCCATTATCCGTGTTCATAAATGATATAAACGACCACATTTCTGTACCAAAACATCTTTTTCCTTCTTTCCAGCATCACATAGTGAGACCTAAGGGGGTGGCAATAGCAGTGCTGGCTCAGTATGGTGTCATGCCTCTTACAGCCTTTTGTTTAGCTAAGGTTGGTATTCCTGTTTTAAACATTATAAACATTTACATTACAGGAAGTAGTGCTAATAGACATTGGCAACACAGTCAGACAGACATTGTATGATCATTATGGTTTCATGCTGCAGGCGTTCCAGCTGACTTCAATAACGGCTGTGGTGATTCTGGTCTGTGGCTGCTGTCCTGGAGGAAGCATCTCCAACCTCCTGGCTCTGGCTCTGAAGGGAGACATGAACCTCAGGTACACACAACCTGTGTGATTATCTTCTCCAATTACCAGATAAATAGTCCCGATAAGACTTATACAACTTAAACTGTCTGCACTGTGGCAAACATGATGTTTTGGTGAACTGGCCCTTTACAGTAAAGTTCAACGACCTCTTACCAATGCTTGTTTTCACTGTATAGCTGCAATAGATGATGCCGTGCCAATCAGAGTGATTAAATACGGGTTCATTATTTGAGTTGAATGACCTGCAAGACATCACCAGTCTGATCATAAACTATGAAATTATCATAATCAAGGTGATGTCAACCTGATATATAAAGGGGCAGTTACAATAAGAGGACAAGAAACCTGTTAATCATGCATTATCACAATCTCATGCAACTCAGTTGACAAGCCTGAAGCTCCTTATGTCCCCCTGGAGGCTACAATGTGCATTACACCTCACACATTTAACAACATACATACATTTGCTGCAAGCAAAAAACTTTTTAAAATCATATTTGCTGCATTTCTACCCACTGCAGCTTTAAGCCGGCCCTGGAATCATCCTCTGGTGACCATAAACATTCAAAACACATTTCCTGGCAGTCTGGCTCGTGGTTACTACCGTAGATAGCGATGGACATGTGATCATCCAGTGATTGAAATTGCATGAATTCTGTTCGAGGGTCAATTCTGGCCCAGTAGTAGTTGTTTACCTGCCGTCCCCATCACCAGCCAGAGAGTCATGTTTGCACCAGGCTGGGATTAAGAAGTTATCACTCTGTGTGTTCTCAGCATTGTGATGACAACCTGCTCCACGTTGCTGGCTCTGGTCATGATGCCTCTGCTGCTCTACATCTACTGTCACGGCTTCAACCTGCAGAACTCCGTGCCCTACAACGGCATCATTATATCGCTGCTCTCGATCCTCATACCCTGCGGTGTCGGCATCCTTATCAACTACTACAGGCCACAGTACTCAAAGACCATCACAAGGGTTGGTGCATACACACGATGATTAATGGTTTGTAAAATAAAATAAAATTATCAGGCTACAGTTTTCATGATTGATTTGTTGCTTCCTGTCCTGCAGGTAGGCCTCGCTTTCATGATGATTGCCGTGGTGGCTATCGCCACATTTGCCAGCATTGTAATCGGAGCCTCCATCCTGACAGTGCTGTCTCCTCCCCTCATGGCCATCGGTGCTCTCATGCCCTTCATAGGCTACACCTTCGGATACATCATCTCCTGGCTCTTCAGACTCAACCAATCGTGAGTTATCTGGTTCACATCGATGTGACGGGTAGTATTAGTCAAGTCAGAGACTAAAGAGCCTTCCCTTATGTTTCCGTGACTTAAGGGAGCGGAGGACCGTTGCTATGGAAACAGGCTGTCAGAACATCACGCTGTGCTCCATCATTCTGAAACTGGCATTTCCCCCGGAGGTCATCGGCCCTCTGTTCCTGTTCCCCATGGTCTACATCTCCTTCCAGCTGATGGAGGCGGCGCTGCTCATCGTGCTGTTCAGGTGTCACCAAAGGTTCACTCTCAAAGAGAAAGAAGGTGAGACTGAAACCAGGTGTTTAAAGGGTTAATGTGGAGACAGGCCTTTTTATTTTGGACTGAAAAAGTCATTCAACCATTTCAATTAATAATTAATCAAAGTTACTTATGAAGCAAAAATACAAACTATATTCTGGTTTCAGCGTCTCAAATGTGAAGATTTGTTGATTTTCTCTGTTTTAAATGATTGTAAATTGAATATATTTTTGAATAGTTGGTCTGACAAAACAAGCATTTGTCACCTTGAGAAAGCGTGATAGGCATCTTTCTTTTCGGTCAGCTTGACTTTCAGTCAGCTTGACATTGACACCACTGATGCTTTATAGACTAAATGATTAATTGCCTGATAAAAAAATACTATGAATAGAGGTTATTCACCTGCAAAACCCAGGCCTTTTAAGACAGGGAAACAGTATTCAACACAACACCGGCTTGTTAAACCATTAAAATGTCCTCCTTCTGTCCTATTCGAGCATATTGCAGACTACACTGGAAGTGTCACCATTTTTTTTGGTCTTGTCATTGTTGAGGAGGTGACTGTGTTATGCTGGTATTTTTGGTATACTACATTTGACATACTATGTATTGGGACATGTTAAATCTTTTAAATAGTATGGTAGTATGGGTATTGGAACTCACAGATTGCCTGCTTGTGTTTTGTCCTCCCCCTGCAGGTAGTGGGCCGGCGGTACAGGTCGATGCGGAGCTGGCTCACCTGGGCTGATGATCTGGCAAACCTACAACGCTAACGCTGGCCAGTTCAGTCTCTGCTCAGTTTTGTCTTTTCTTTTTGCATGCAACAGCTTCATACACTATTTTCCACTCATATACATCACTGGTGTTAGTGATTGTTTACTAATCTGTTTTGTAAATAAATGTTTGATAAATTGTGTCCCTCCTTTTTCTGAGCCAGTTCATGACAGCTGATTCAGGTTGATGGAAAATGTAGCTACAGGGTTCTGGCCTTTTGTAGCTGATTGGTTGTTGTGACAATACACTAAGGATTAGACTCGTACTTTTCTCACCTCAAATGATCTGAGCTACTCTACAAGCTTTTCACCAGAGGTGGAATGTAACTAAGTACATTTACTCAACTACTACTTAAATTAAATGCACTTGTATTTCCATTTTATGCAACTTTATACTTCTACTGCACTACATCTCAAAGGCAAATATTCTACTCTTTACTCGACCGCATTTGTCTGACAGCTTTAGCTACTTTTCAGATTACTTTTTTTCATACCCTGGAAACCATGAAGTGTTTCTTTACATGACGAGAAAACTCCCACTTTTACAGCTAAATAAACTATTTAAGAAGCCTCTTGGACCAGCTGCAAAATGCATCGTCACAACTGAAAACAGGGCTGCTGTATTAATGCATCTATCTATGTCCCATAAGTATGTTGAATGCATGAAGTAGGAGCTTCTCTGGGGCCTGGCACAGAGCTGCCTGCATGAGGAGTTTCCTCTTTCATTCATTCTCTATTGCAGGGGGTTTAGCTATCAGGAACCTTGGCATGAGCTTTAGAGTAACAATCTGTGAACTGAACGCAATTTATTATGATCATGTGCAGAGTTTGTACTTGATGCATAGCGATTTGTACTTTAAGTAGCCATTTTTTGGCAGCAAATGACCACTTTGAAGGCATAATTTCTTCACTAAAAGCAGAGGATCTTTCTGTAAATAATAACCCCAAAAGCATTAAAGCCTCTCTATTGGTTAGACACCAGCAAAAGCTAAACTGCTGTATATCCTAGTTTTCAATTGTGAGGTGTAATGAAAATTGCAGCTTCCTGAGGCCACTAGCCTAGTCTGACTGCAAATTTGTTTTTTTTGGTAGTCACTAGAAGGAAACCAGCAAACTGGGGAAGCTCTCGTGAGATTGTTAAAGTTAGGCATTAATCTTGAATAGTTAAGGTTAAGATAGGTTGTTGGGCAGACGTTTTTGCAGATCTCAGATCAGGTTTCTCAACTTGATGCCAATTTAGATATTCTTCTCTTTCTGTAGGACTTATTGTGGCTGCTGGTAAACAAATCAAAACAGAGTTCAAAGAGTTTTGGGGATCTTCTTCCTCAGAAATTTCCCACAATTCAGACTCTTTCAGATGTTGGTTCCTCCACACACGAACTCACCCGAGAGAAGATTATTTAAAGTCAACTGTTCAGGTGACCTAATTAGCGACGGCTGGAGACTACGGACACTGAGCAATGAACATGAGGCACCACAATTATGGACAGAGAGCCGGAAAACTCCACCAAAAAAAGAGACTTTATTTTAGATGAGTTCCTCTTTAAAATCATCAAATGGTGGATCTGCAGTGAATACACAAAAAAAGGAGATGCATGTTAGAAACAGAGTGCATCTAATCAAATTGAATATCAAATCAAAGTCACAATATTTAAACAAGACAATAAGCAGGTAAAAGGAGCACATGGCTTTAAAGGATAACTCACACTAGACGCCGCGCTTGATGAAGACCCGTGAACAGGTCTGGCTGGTAACAGGGCAAACAGTGTAATGTTCTTCCATCCTAGTTATAGGAGCACTGATTCAAACTGGGCTCACCTGTGCCTAGTGGCTCCAGGCAGCACAGGTGAGCCGGTGGCTCCTCCCAGAGCTCATCAGGGCCAAGACAGACCAAGGCCTATCGAAGGAGGATGGAACACGGGCGGACCCAAGACCCGTGTCAGTGATCTAACATGTGAATAGATAATAAAACCTACTAGTAGGTGTAGTAGGCCCCTATTGACCCACGTCTATGGGGCTTATAGTGACTGATAACGCCTATTTAATAGCCTGACAACAGTCTAATCGGCTGCCAGATTTGACTGTGCATGTGTTGTACCCCAAAGATATGACGTGTGACCCAGCCTCTTTCGACAGGCCGTGTGACAGACAGGGAAGACTTCCAACATCAACATTTCAAAAAATATCTCTAATGTATCTGATGAATTCTCAAAAACACACAAATACTAAACAATAAACTGTATTCAATATGCAAAAACAAGGTTTTCCAGGTCTTGGCTACAGAGCAACATGGTGTCCAACAACACAAGGACACTTTTTGATCTCCTAAAAATAGACGCATTTATTAGGTTATATGTTTCATTCTGCTTTTTCCACTTCTGAGGAGTAATGTAATCATGTGTCGCTCAAGCTGCAGAAGTCAACTGTTGCACTAGATGGCACCTCTGTACAACCGGCAGCCTTCACCTGTCACTTGTGACAGACAGAAAAGAGAGTGAAGGAGTAGATTTTGTTTCAGAGAGAAGAGGAGAGAAGAGTAGAGGAACCTCTGGCCCAACAGGTAACAACACAATATATTAATATTTACACTTCATGCAGGGATACGTATCCACTGGGGGGAGATTTTCTTCTATTTAGGTATGCAATTCACACCTTCAGATCAGCTGGTAAATCAGTATGCGACACATTTATGTGACATAATAGATTAATTATAATTACTGACAAATGCTGTCCTTAAATAAAACCTGTATATCTGTGTGCAGCAACATTACAGTGTGTTATAAACCATTTGTTTACTGCTAATAAATGATAACGTTAAGTGCTAACATAGCTTTTCTTTGCATGTTGTGAAGCTGGTGTGTGAAGTCAGCATCTTATATATACTGAAAACACACAAAGACACAGCAACAATTCACTGCACAAACAAACACACAGTGTGTTTTCTGCTACCGGTGATTTATTAAAGTGATAGGGAATCAAATTTATTTATAATAATGTGAAAATCACAAATATCTATCAAGTTTTGTTTGTATTTTTCTTAATTTTCTTGATATTTAACCAACATGTGGAATTATAGCGTCTTAACCGGCAGTCTAACAGAGCTATCTCTTTCAGACTGCACAGCGACACAAAATATAATATTAGGTTAAAGGTCCTCAGGATCATAAAATGTGTACTATGGACTTAAAGATTATACTCGCATTGTTCACTGATGAAAAGCGCTGCTTATCAACGCAACGACGATCTTTCTGCTTGTTCTGAAACAATGAACACTTCAGAGAAAACAACGTACAACACGCAGAGAAGTAAGCAGCAGACTTATCTATTAGAGTGGCAGACTTGAAGATTTTCATTTAAATAAATGTCTGTTACTATCTATCGTCAAAGGAGGTAACACAATGGTGATTGAGCCTATGACCCACTGATGAAAGTATTGCAATATTTATATATTTGCAGTGTTATAAATGGATGTCTGTGGTGACATACCCGGAAAATATTACTTTCTATGCATGCAATTTTGAAAAATTGAAGCTCATGTACATAGAAATGAAATGTTTTTATTCTATTTCTATGCTCATGTATCAACAAAAAGACTACTAGGCTTCGTCCAAAATCCCATATGCACTACATACTCAATATGTGTACTATCGTTCAACATGAATAAACAGTAATATGTATATTTTAGGACGCAGTGAAAGTTCAAGTCAGGTAGAAATCTAACGTAATCTCTGTTCGTTTGGTTGCTTCCATGGCTGAAGAAGGCCGTGTTTGGTGCTAATAACTGTCTGTGGCATTGTTGTCGGAGAAGCCAGTATTTCAATTCAGCATGTTTCCTTAATGTCTGATGACATATCATGGTCATTTTATGATTTATTACAGTAAACATATTACATATTGGTCCTTTAAGGATTGCCACTTTAAAGTATCTGACTTCAGGATCTCAATAAAGTGCTCCAAGGATGACATATTTTTGTAAGCCAACCAGGAAGTTAGCATCGCCCTGGTTCCCTCGACAAAAAGCCAATGAGATTTTTCCATTGGGTTTTTCCAAACACACGTTTATGATACTTGCGCGTCTTCACAAATGAACACAACGTTAATGATATGGAAAATCTGTGACGCAATAGAAACATTTTATGACGTTAAAATACTAACTTTGTGTCCATCTTTTTTTGTGTTCTAAGATTACAACTCTCGTGCTGCTCCAACATGGCTGATCTGTTCTCTGATCCAGATTTGGGGCAAAATCAAAGCCTCATGTTCAACATGACGGCTGCTAACACCAGCTCCGTTTTCACGGCTATGCTGTCGCCAGTGATGGACAAAACCATCAACATACTGATGATAATCGTCATGTTCATCACCATGGTTTCACTGGGATGCACCATGGAGGTGTCCAAGATCAAGGTGATACCCATCTGTTACATTATCTGTACATTATCTGTGTTTATGAATGATATAAACGACCACATTTCTGTACCAAAACATCTTTTTCCTTCTTTCCAGCACCACATAGTGAGACCTAAGGGGGTGGCGATAGCAGTGCTGGCCCAGTATGGTGTCATGCCTCTTACAGCCTTTTGCTTAGCTAAGGTTGGTATTCCTGTTTTAAACATTATAAACATTTACATTACAGGAAGTAGTGCTAATAGACATTTGCAACACAATCAAACAGACATTGTATGATCATTATGGTTTCATGCTGCAGGCGTTCCAGCTGACTGATATAACGGCTGTGGTGATTCTGGTCTGTGGCTGCTGTCCTGGAGGAAGCCTCTCCAACCTCCTGGCCCTGGCTCTGAAGGGAGACATGAACCTCAGGTACACACAACCTGTGTGATTATCTTCTCCAATTACCAAATAAATAGTCCCGATAAGAAATATACAACTTAAACTGTCTGCATTGTGGCAAACATGATCTTTTGGGATCTTGGGTAAACTGTCCCTTTACGGTAAAGTTCAACAACCTCTGCCCATGCTTGGTTTCACTGTAGCTGCAATAGATGATGCCATGCCAATCAGATTGATTTAATACAGGTTCATTATTTGAGTTGAATGACCTGCAAGACATCACCAATCTGATCATAAACTATTAAATTATCATAATAAAGGTGGTGGCAAACCCCTTTACTTTCAACCGTGAGGCCATTCACCCCATTAGGCACCTTATTCATCGAGGAGGACAGGTGTGGGGGCGTGTTGTTCAGGACATTCCTGCTCTGATATCTGATCACTGAGGCTCTTATCTGGCTTACAGCTGTTCTGACTGGACGTCCTGAAGCATTAATGGAGCCACTAATGACTAACTCAAATGGATTGACAAGTCTGAAGCCCCACATGCACCCCTTGGAGGCTACAATGTGCATTACACCTCATACATTTAACAACATGCAACAACATTTGCTGCAATTTTTTTTTTAAATATGACCTCTGAATGCTTATGGAGCTTTTATAATGATAGTCTAAGCAGCATTACTGTCATTTTGACATTTCTTCTGTACAAGGGAAAAGTTCAAGGTTAGCAGATCACCAGAAAGAATTATGATATATGAATATCCAAATCCCATAAATATCTATCCAGTCGTTTAAGTTCAATATTCATTCTTGACCTTAGAACAGCAGCTGAGAAATAAATCTTACTAAAAGCTCAATAGAGCTGTTGTCTTAAAATCTGAGGTTCAATTCTTGACCTTGGATATTGGCCACTTAGCAACTGTTCTTCTCAAAAGCTCAGATATTATAAGGACCTGTTGGTGAGATTATTTTCTAATCAATACAATAGTTTTCCAGACCTTTTGACCCTCTTGGTGGGCCTAAACAAAAGGTCACCAAAATAAAAATCATCCAGAGCCCTTTGGTGCCCGAGGCAAAACTTATACACCTACTGTATATGGCCTATGCCTTAAAGCTGCAGTAGGCAGAATATTTTTGGCACCATTGGGCAAAAATTCCATAATAACCTTTCATCATATTGTAATTCAAGTGTTCTGAGAGATAGCTAGACTCCTGCACCTCCTCATGGCTCTGTTTTCAGGCTTTAGAAAATCTAGCCCGTGATGGGAGACTTTGACCAATCACAGGTCATTTCAGAGAGAGCGAGCGTTCCTATTGGCTGTGCTCCGGCTGGTGGGCGGTGCTTGGTATTTCCTCAACAGATCTCAACATCCGTGTCACAAACCTTCTCATTTTACAGCTAAACAGTACACTACAAGATGTTTCTGAAATTTATCTGAAAGTTATCTCCCCGTGTGTTTCCCCTCAGCATTGTGATGACAACCTGCTCCACGTTGCTGGCTCTGGTCATGATGCCTCTGCTGCTCTACCTCTACTGTCAAGGCTTCAACCTGCAGAACTCCGTGCCCTACGACGGCATCATTATATCGCTGCTCTCGATCCTCATACCCTGCGGTGTCGGCATCCTTATCAACTACTACAGGCCGCAGTACGCAAAGACCATCACAAGGGTTGGTGCATACACACGATGATTAATGGTATGTCAAATAAAATAAAATTAACAGGCTACAGTTTTCATGATTGATCTGTTGCTTCCTGTCCTGCAGGTAGGCCTCGCTTTCATGATGATTGCCGTGGTGGCTATCGCCACATTTGCCAGCATTGTAATCGGAGCCTCCATCCTGACAGTGCTGTCTCCTCCCCTCATGGCCATCGGTGCTCTCATGCCCTTCATAGGCTACACCTTCGGATACATCATCTCCTGGCTCTTCAGACTCAACCAATCGTGAGTTATCTGGTTAACATCGATTGTGACGGGTAGTATTAGTCATGTCAGAGAATAAAGAGCCTTCCTTTATGTATCCCGTGACTTAAGGGAGCGGAGGACCGTTGCTATGGAAACAGGCTGTCAGAACATCACGCTGTGCTCCACCATTCTGAAACTGGCATTTCCCCCGGAGGTCATCGGCCCTCTGTACCTGTTCCCCATGGTCTACATCTCCTTCCAGCTGATGGAGGCGGCGCTGCTCATCGTGCTGTTCAGGTGTCACCAAAGGTTCACTCTCAAAGAGAAGAAAGGTGAGACTGAAACCAGGTTTTTAAAGAGTTCATGACCACATTTTAAGACCACACAAACACACTAACGTTGGGGTTTAATGGCATCTAGCTATATTTGTGATCCACAATCACATTTAAATGACCTTACCTTTTTTTCTCCTCCCCCTGCAGGTAGTGGGCCGGCAGTGCAGGTCGATGCTGAGCTGGCTCACCTAAAACACTAACGCCGGCCAGTTCAGTCTCTGCTCAGTTTCGTCTTTTCTTTTTGCATGTAACACCTTCATACACTATTTTTCACTCAAAAATATCACCGGTGTTAGTGATTGTTTACTAATCTTTTTTTGTAAATAAATATTTAATAAATTGTGTCCGTCCTTTGTCTGAGCCAATTCATGACAGCTGATTGATGGTAAACATAGCTACAGGGTTTAGCCTTTTGTAGCTTTCTTCCAAAAAGAATAAATATTATAAATAAATTAGTAATTAATAATAAAATATCTAAAATATATTCCGTGAATTCTCAGAAGCACACATTAGTTGACAAGCTAAACAATATATTCAATATACAAAAACTAAATGTTCCAGGTCTTGGCTACAGAGCAACATGGTTTCCTACAACACAAGGACACATTTTGATCTCCTAAAAAATAGACGCATTTGTCATGTTATATGTTTCATTCTGCTTTTTCCACTTCTGAGGAGTAATTTAATCATGTGTCGCTCAAGCTGCAGAAGTCAACTGTTGCACTAGATGGCACCTCTGTACAACCGGAAGCCTTCATGTGTCATTTGTGACTGACAGAAAAGAGAGTGAAGGAGTAGATTTTGTTTCAGAGAGAAGAGGAGAGAAGAGTAGAGGAACCTCTGGCCCAACAGGTAACAACACAATATATTCAATATTTACACTTCATGCAGGGATACGTATCCACTTGGGGGAGATTTTCTTCTATTTTCTACAAACTGACCTCCAAGAATAGGTGTGCAATTCTCACCTCCAGAACAGCCGGTAAATTAGTATGTGACACGTTTATGAAGCATGAGAGCAGCGGTGTGTCGTTAACAGATTAGCCAGATTTAAGTGACTCTGCAGAAACAAGTTTTTTGGTTGAAAAGTATAAATATAAAGCAAGAATATGTATCAGTGACTTGAGAAAATGTTTGTGACTTTTATTTTATTGGAAATGACTCAAATGTTTTTGGAAATGGATTATTGTGATCACTTTAATTAGACACTTACAGCAGGTCACATTGTTTAAATCTTACATGTGAGTTCTTTCCATATTTCTTTTTTTATATATATATATATATATATTTCTCTGTCTTGCATTCCTCAGAGTAATAACTGGTGTATAACACACTATGATGTACAGTAGTTTTAAGCAGATATAAGGATTCATTAGTGTACTTGTACACTTCTGCGGGCACCCATAAGTGGAGACAATGAATGATAGTATAATACAACACAGTGAAATAATATATAATATGTCTTCATAGGAGACGTTATAAATACTGTCCTTAAATAAAACATGTATATCTGTTTGCAGCTACATTACAGTGTTTTATAAATCATTTGTGAATATACTGCTAATAAATGATAAAGTTAAGGGCTGCTAACTTTTCTTTGCATGTTGGGAAGCTGGTGTGTGAACTGCAACAACCAACCGTATAAACAAACATAATACTACGACTTTTTATTCTCGTATACTTCTGACTTTATTATCATAATATTACAACTTTTTTCTCGCAAACTTATGACTTTATTCTCATTATATTACAACTTTTTTTGCTCATAAATCTCTGACTTTCTCATAATATTATGACTTAATTCTTGAAATCTCAGATTTCTCTGTCTAACTTTATGTCCATCTTTTTTGTGTTCTAAGATTATAACTCTCGTGCTGCTCCAACATGGCTGATCTGTTCTCTGATCCAGATTTATGGCAAAATCAAAGCGTCGTGTTCAACAAGACGGCTGTTAACAACAACACCAGTTACAGGCTTTCTCAGGAGGCGGACAAAGCCGCAACCATACCAACGATAATCGTCATGTTCATCGTCATGGTTTCACTGGGATGCACCATGGAGCTGTCCAAGATCAAGGTGATACATATCCATTATCTGTGTTCATAAAGGATATAAACGACCGTGTTAACATTTCTGTACCAAAACATATTTTTTCTTCTTTCCAGCACCACATAGTGAAACCTAAGGGGGTGGCGATAGCATTGCTGTCCCAGTATGGTATCATGCCTCTTACAGCCTTTTGCTTAGCTAAGGTTGGTATTCCTGTGTTACGGTCGCCGAGGTGACCGTTCGGTATTGTTAGTATTGTATGGTTGTATGTTGCTGTGCGGCGCTGTTCCCTGTGTTCTTTTTCTCTTGGTGCGTCCAGCTGTCCCGTCGCTCCAAGACGACGTCACGTCTTGGAGATTCCCTTCGGGGCCACGCCTCCGGAACGCTCTCAGGGGGATGCCCTTTGTTTCCCGCCGTTTGTGGTCCTGCCTCTGCCACGACACAAGTGATTAGCCAATCACCAGCCGGCTGGGCCGAGGGGGAAATAATTAAAGGCCAGCTGTGACCAGACCAAGGCGGGCAGTGATTTCATTTGATCTGTTCCCCGTGCCTCTCGACTGTGTGTGTGGAAACTGTTAACTAGAACCTGTGTATAAGTCCACTGGAGTCAGTGGACTTTAGATTGTAATATTAGCTGTTAACTAGTTTGAGGTACTCGTGTTTAGTATATTTTGCTGTGAGTAGAACAGTTGTTTGAGTTGTCTGCTGGTTAGGCTCGTTCAGGGCTAGGGTGTGTGCCTTTTTGTTTCCTCCGTTTCGGCCACCCCTAAACCCTCGTTTTCAGTTGTACTAATTCCATCCATTGTATGTGTTATATTGCTTTAATTTCAATCACTAATTCACGAATTACTTGTTTAAATTAATTGATTGATTGTTTGCACCGGGGGTGCTATGGCGTTCAATTTAGAGCGTTTTCTTCAAACCCCCACCCGTGATCAACTTGCGCTGTGTAGAAAGGACGACCTGTTAGAAATTGCCAGCCACTTCAGTTTCTCGGCATCGAGGCAGCTAATTAAGAAAGAACTAAAGCAGTTAGTGGTGAATAAACTTGTTGAGCTGAGGGTGATTGAGATGTTGGCGCCTGCAGAGTCCAGTATGCAGGAGGAAGTCGCTCTGGCTGAGGGTGGAACTCCCAGTACTGTGGCTGAGCGAGAGCCGAAACCAGCCCCGGGTATTGCCTTCGAGGCGGAGGGCCGGGTTAAGACGCCGGTTACTCTCCCTCGATACGATCCCCTATCGCCTGGTTCTGCAGGATCTCGAGACGAGGCACGTTTAAAAGTACGCCTTGCTCGTCTCCACCTCGAGGCTCAGACTCATGCGCAGGAACGTCAGGCAGCGCTTGACTTCCGCCTGCAAGTTAAAAAACTGGAGATAGAGGCAGATAAAGACGTAAGGTTACGTCAGATGGAGATTGATTTACAGAGGGAAACGCTTACGGCAGAGGCAGCTTCTGCGTCAGCTGGCTCACCCTCAATGCTCGCTAGTTATTCACCAAGAGCTTTTGACATTAGTAAAAACATCGCTTTAGTCCCACAGTTCCGAGAAACCGAAGTGGACTGTTACTTTAGCGCCTTTGAGCGCATTGCGCTGGCTCTTAAATGGCCTGTTGAGATGTGGTCCCTACTACTACAATGTAGGTTATCTGGTAAAGCCCAAGAGGTAGTAGCAGCGCTCCCTCTTGAGGCTAGTAAAGATTATGACACTGTGAAAGCCGCCATTCTGCGCGCCTATGAATTGGTGCCAGAGGCTTATAGGCAAAAATTTAGAGCCCAGAAAAAGTCCGCCACCCAAACTTATGTGGAGTTTGCGAGGGATAAGGGAAGTCTCTTTGACAAATGGTGTTCCGCTAAGGAATGTAATGATTTTTCTGCCCTTCGTGAGTTAATGTTGTTGGAAGAGTTTAAAAATTGTTTGCCTGAGCGCATGGTTGTGCACTTGAATGAGCAGAAAGTAAACACTCTGTCTGCTGCAGCTGTTATGGCGGATGAGTATATGCTTACACACAAGGTTACGTTCACTTCGTCCTCTTTTTCTGACAGGCCTCGTTTCGTTCCCGCTGCCTCTGTTGATAGAGGTCCTAGCAGAGCTCCTCTCGTGCGCAGAGAGGAGAGGGAGTGTTACTACTGCCACAAGGCCGGACACGTCATTGCAAATTGTTTGTTATTGAAACGTAAGGAGGAGCAGCAGCCGTCTCCGGCTGTGCGCCAGCCTAAAGGCATCGGCTTAATTAAATCAGGGCGTATTGGAAATCCCACAGACCCGTGTGATGATAGTCCTGATCCCTGCTTCAGGCCGTTTATTATGGAGGGCTTAGTGTCGCTAACCGGCGCGCCAGGTGATCAGCGTCCCATACAGATTTTGCGCGACACCGGGGGTTCCCAGTCTGTTATAATTGCAAAATCGTTACCATTTTCAGAGCAATCGGCGTGTGGCTACAGTACGATGCTCAGTGGAATCGAAATGGGTTGTGTTCCGCGGCCAGTGCACCGGGTGCATGTGCAGTCCAAATTAATAAGCGGTTTCTTCCCGGTAGCGGTCTGCCCGGCGTTGCCAATCCGTGGCATCGTAATGTTAATGGGGAATGACATTGCCGGGGGTAAGGTGACGCCTACGCTTGAGGTGTTAGACAGGGCACCGATACTCTCTGTCAGCCCAAGACTCGCCGCTAACAGTGATGAGTCGGAGCTGCTGGCTTTGTTCCCGTCGTGCGTAATTACGCGCGCTCAAAAACAGAAGCGTGCTGCAGAGAGTGACAGAAGTAATGATGTTGATCTAACCGACAGTGTGCTGTTGAAAGTCCTTGCAGGTGAGACCGAACTAGACGCCATTGTGACGTCCCATTCTCCTCCTAAGGAGGTAAAAGAACAGGTAAATATTAGCACCGCATCTCCTGAGCTCCGGCTGCCTGTAACTCGGGAGCGGCTCATCGCTGCTCAAAGGGCAGACAAAAGCCTGAGGAAATGTTTGTCTGCCACGGTAAGTAATGCATCCAGTAACCCTGATGCCCAGTATTATGTGGAAGATGACATTCTCATGCGTAAATGGTCTCCCACGATAACTGCTGGAGTGGGGTGGAATGTCATCCACCAAATTGTTGTTCCTGTTAGTTATCGTGGGCATGTTTTAACTCTAGCACACGAAAGCCCGTGGGCTGGGCATTTGGGAGTTAACAAGACGTACAACCTCATTCTGAAACACTTCTTCTGGCCAGGGTTAAAATCTGAGGTCGTTAACCATTGTCGCACTTGTCATGTTAGTCAATTAGCAGGTAAGCCAAACCAGACCATCCCGCCGGCACCGCTGCGCCCGATACCTGCTATCGGTGAACCATTTGAGAGAGTCATAGTAGACTGTGTTGGGCCACTACCGAAGTCGAAGTCAGGTAATCAGTATCTACTTACCATTATGTGCGCCTCCACTCGGTTCCCTGAAGCAGTGCCGCTGCGCCAAATAACATCCAGTTCCATAGTTAAAGCGCTGACCAAGTTTTTCACTACCTTTGGTCTACCAAAAGTAGTACAGACTGATCAAGGCACCAATTTTAAATCCAAGCTCTTCGGACAGATTCTTCAGTCCTTAGGGGTAAAACATGTGATCTCCAGTGCCTACCACCCAGAGTCACAGGGCGCGCTGGAGCGTTGGCATCAGACCTTGAAATCCATGCTGCGTAAATACTGTCTGGAGTCAGACAAAAGCTGGGATGAGGGTATTCCGTTTGCGTTGTTTGCCGCCCGTGAATCCGTACAGGAATCTCTAGGATTCAGCCCAGGGGAGCTTGTTTTTGGGCACGCCGTTCGCGGCCCTTTAAAGGTGCTGAAAGATAGATTCCTCGTGGCTGAGTTGTCCGAGGAGAGTAATGTGCTTGACTACGTAAGTAGATTCCGTGACCGTTTGCATCACGCTCGTAGTTTGGCGAGAGACGCACTCGCCAGCTCCCAGGTGGAGATGAAAAAACAGTTCGACCGATCCGCTGTTGCCAGACACTTTGAAGTGGGTGACCAAGTGTTGGCTCTGTTACCCATTCCGGGCTCTTCCCTCTCTGCGCGTTTTTCCGGACCGTATAGTATCCAAAAGCAACTTGGTGAGACAGACTACGTGATAAATACTCCTGACCGAAAGCGCAAAACTCGTGTTTGCCATGTGAACATGTTAAAAATGTATCACTCTCGTGACGTGAAAACTCGCTCCCCAAGACAGGACCCCTCTCCGGTAAGTGGTTGCTCCGCGCTCATTGTAGCCAAAAAAAGTCCTGGTGACGAGGATGGCTTGGCTGTACGCCCCTCCTCACAGCACAGTGCGCGGTTACCAAATTCAGAGATGCTGAAAGAGTTACCACATCTGCTTAATCATCTGAACGCAGAACAGCAGCAGGACATTGTTAACTTAGTAGCTGAGTATCCGTGTCTTTTTGGTGATGTTCCCACTCGTACGACGGTACTAGAACATGACATAGATGTAAAAGATGCCCGATCAATTAAGCAGCACTCTTATCGTGTTAACCAGATTAAAAGAGAGCTGATGAAAAAAGAGGTAAGATATCTGTTGGAAAATGGCCTGGCCAAGCCCAGCACTAGTTCGTGGAGCTCCCCCTGTTTGCTGGAGGCTAAATCAGATGGTTCACCCAGGTTCATTACTGATTTTCGTAAAGTAAACGCCGTCACCGTACCCGACTCATATCCGTTGTCGCGGATGTATAACCACAACCAGCGGCTCATGCGCTGGGCCCTGCTGGTACAGGAACGCAACCTTGTGATTAAACATAAAAAGGGTTCAGAAAATATTGTGGCCGACGCCTTGTCCAGAGGGTAAGGAGTATTGGTTGGATGTGAGGTTGTGACAACTCCGGTGGGTTTGTATTTATGTGGGGGGGTGTTACGGTCGCCGAGGTGACCGTTCGGTATTGTTAGTATTGTATGGTTGTATGTTGCTGTGCGGCGCTGTTCCCTGTGTTCTTTTTCTCTTGGTGCGTCCAGCTGTCCCGTCGCTCCAAGACGACGTCACGTCTTGGAGATTCCCTTCGGGGCCACGCCTCCGGAACGCTCTCAGGGGGATGCCCTTTGTTTCCCGCCGTTTGTGGTCCTGCCTCTGCCACGACACACGTGATTAGCCAATCACCAGCCGGCTGGGCCGAGGGGGAAATAATTAAAGGCCAGCTGTGACCAGACCAAGGCGGGCAGTGATTTCATTTGATCTGTTCCCCGTGCCTCTCGACTGTGTGTGTGGAAACTGTTAACTAGAACCTGTGTATAAGTCCACTGGAGTCAGTGGACTTTAGATTGTAATATTAGCTGTTAACTAGTTTGAGGTACTCGTGTTTAGTATATTTTGCTGTGAGTAGAACAGTTGTTTGAGTTGTCTGCTGGTTAGGCTCGTTCAGGGCTAGGGTGTGTGCCTTTTTGTTTCCTCCGTTTCGGCCACCCCTAAACCCTCGTTTTCAGTTGTACTAATTCCATCCATTGTATGTGTTATATTGCTTTAATTTCAATCACTAATTAATAAACAAGTGATTGCCTGATAACATCGGCTCAAATGTTACTTCCTTTACCCCTACCCCACTCCGGGTTGTAACATCCTGTTTTAAACATTATAAACACTTTATTTTACAGGTACAGGAAGCATGTGAGTCCGCAGTCTTAAATAATGCACTCAATTTTACTGATTTAAACAATGTTGAACTTAAAACTTAAACTGACTGTAGAACGCCTTGAATGACCAATCAGAATCAAGTATTCAACACAGCCGTGCAATAACAGGAATTAATGGACGACAGGGAGACCAGAACCGTCCGCATTATCCCTTATATATATATATATATATGTACTATATATATAATTTATATATATTAAAAAAAATCTCCCTCTCACCCTTGTGGGAGTTTGAGGGTTCTTTGCAGTATCGTAGCTGTTCCTAGGACTGCGCTCTTCTGGACGGAGGCTTCAGGTGTCGTTCCTGGAATATGCTGGGGCCACTCTCCCAGTTTGGGGGTCACAGCCCCCGAGTGCTTCTACTACCACGAGGACCACGTCGGCTTTGACCTTCCACATTTGTTCCAGCTGTTCTTTCAACCCTTGATACTTCTCAACCTTTTCATACTCCTTCTTCCTGATGTTGCTGTCAGCTGGTATCGCCACATCTATCACCACTGCCCTCTTCTGCTGTTTGTCAACCACCACTGTCCGGTTGATTAGCCAGCAGCTGCTTGTCAGTCTGGAATCTGAAGTCCCACAGGACCTTAACCCTGTTGTTCTCAACCACATTCGGTGGTATGTCCCATTGGGATTTGGGTACTTCTAATCCATACTGGGTACAGATGTTCCTATACACTATCCCAGCCACTTGGTTCTGCCTCTCCATGTACGCTGATCCAGCTTGCATTTTACACCCTGCTACTATGTGCTGGACCTTCTCAGCACAGCCTGCACCTTGGGTTTGATCTAGTATGGTAGACCCTGGCCTCTATGGCCCTTGTGCTTAGGGCCTGTTCTTGTACTGCCATGATTAGTGCTTCTGTGCTGGCTGCCAGTCAAGCGTTTTCCAGCTATTGGTAGGTCTTCTTGATATCAGCCACTTCCTCTATCTGACGGTGGTACATGCCATGTAAGGGCTTGTCCTTCCATGTTGCCTGCTCCTCTTCCTCTTCACTATCATCAGGTTTCTGCTGTCTGAGGTATTTACTTAGCAGCTCATCATTTGGGGCCATCTTCTTGATGTACTCCTGGATTTTCGATGTTTCATCCTGGACTGTCCCTCTTTCCGCTTAGTGTTTAGCCTTTTTTTTATTTTTTTTATTTGACCTTTATTTAACCAGGTAAAATCAATTGAGAACCAATTCTCATTTACAATGATGACCTGGCCAAGAGGCAGTAGCACAGTCCATACAAGTGACACAAACAGCACAGATACAATACAGTATGACAAACACATGAGAAAATGGCTAAAAACAGCATAGGTAAATTAATAAACACTATGTACAAAAAAGGCGGATTACTGGATGTTCTTTGTAAAAATGGAAGAGAGAGAGAGAAGTGAGGGCTGGTCAGCAAGTACAGCAGTCAACTATGACTTGTTGCAGCTTTTGTTTGAACATGTTGAGAGAGGTGAGAGCTGTTAGTTTGAGCGTGTTTTGTAGTGAGTTCCAGTCATTTGCAGCGGCAAAATGAAAGGAGTTATGACCAAACACAGTACGGACTTTTGGAATGATGAGCCTAATGAAGTCACTGGATCTTAAACGGCGATTGCTGTCGGAAATGTGCAGAAGATTGGAGAGGTAGCGAGGGGTCATTCCCAAAATGGATTTGTAGACCAAGAGCAGCCAGTGTTGTAGCCGCCTGGTGTGAAGGGAGGGCCAATCCACCAATCTGTAAAGATCACAGTGGTGGGTGGTGAAGGGTGCACATGTGGCAAAACGGATTGCTGAGTGGTGGAGTGTGTCCAGTTTTCTGAGGGTGGTCTTTGATGCCATTTTATAAATTATATCGCCGTAGTCAAATAGAGGAAGGATGGTCATTTTCACAAGGGTGAATTTGGCAGAGTGTGTGAAGGAGGCCTTGTTTCGATACAGGAAACCCAGTCTAGCTTTGACTTTAGCCAGAAGGTTATTGATGTGTGTGTTAAATGAGAGAGATGAGTCCAACCAGAAGCCAAGGTATTTGTAGGAGCTGACAAACTCCAGCTCCGAGCCATCAGCACTGTAGATCTTGGGAGGGCTGGGGATGATGAGGTTTTTCCGGTCAAACAGCATACATTTGGTCTTTTTGGAGTTGAGGAGCAGGTGGAGGTTGTGGAAAGACTGTTGGATGGAGGTGAGGCTTTGTTGAAGAGTGGACACAGCAGAGTGGAGTGAGGGACCAGCTGAATATATGATGGTGTCATCAGCATACAGATGAATCCAGGAATTTCCAGCAGCTTTGGCTACATCGTTAATATAAATGGAGAACAAAATAGGGCCTAAGATGGAGCCTTGAGGCACACCTTTAGAGATGGTAAGAGGTTCAGACATGATGTTTTCGGTCTTCACCCGCTGGACACGATCAGCCAGGTAGCTAGCAAACCAGTTGCAACATCTACTGGACAAGCCAATGCTGGTAAGTCTTTGCAGGAGAATGTTATGGTTGACCGAGTCAAAAGCCTTGGCTAGGTCTATAAAGGCAGCTACACAAGTCTGTTTGTTGTCCATGGCGGTGATGACGTCATCAAAGACCTTCAGTGTAGCGGTGGTACATCCGTGGCCTTTCCTAAACCCAGACTGCAGGTCAGACAAAATATGATTTAAGTCAATGAAGTGAATTAGTTGTTTATGTACCAGTTTCTCTATGACTTTGGCCAGACAGGGCAAAATGGAAATCGGCCTGTAGCAGTTCGGGTCAGAGCCAGAGCCTCCTTTAAAGAGGGGGAGAATCGTAGCTGATTTCCAGTCAAGGGGGAAAACAGACAGATGAAATGACAGGTTAAACAGGCTTGTAATAGGGGAAGCAATAATATGAGCGGCTGATTTTAAAAACACAGGGTCAAGCCCATCAGATCCAGCTGACTTGTTTGAATCTAACTTAATGAGTTCATCCAGGACTTCCGAAACCTTAACAGGTTGAAGGGAGAAGCTGTTAACGCTGGGTGATGAAGTAGGAGTGTTAGATGAATCTGTTTCAGGGGCAGCTGCACCAAAGAAATTAGATGATTTCACGAAATGTTGGTTGAAGTGTGTGGCCATGCGTTGTTTATCAGTAACAACAATGTCATCAAAAATCAAAGAAGTGGGTAGATGCGGAGAAGCAAGTTTGTTTTCCATGGATTTGACTGTTTTCCAAAATTTCTTGGCATCAGAGCCACTGGCTGAGAATTCTTCTTTGAAATGACTGATTTTAGCTTTCCTGATCGCCTGTGTTGTTTTGTTCCTGCATTGTCTGAAGGCCAGCCAGTCGGCAGCAGACTGAGAAGACCTCGCTCTCCGCCATGAGGTGTTTTTTAGGCGGATCAGAGCCGCCAAATCGTGACTGAACCAGGGGCTGTAGCGATTCTTCGTCCGGAATCGTTTCAATGGGGCGTGTTTCTCAATGATTAGGCTAAAGGTGTTTTTGAAATAAGACCAGGCATCTTCCACTGAGGGGATAAGATTGATTCTTTCCCAGTTTGCAGCTGCAACATCTTGCAGGAAGGCCTGATTGTCAAAGTTTTTCAGTGAGCGCTTGGTCACAATCACCGGTGGACGTTTGACAGAGAGGCCGGAGCGAACGCATGCAATGGCACAGTGGTCACTCAAGTCTTGACTGAAGACTCCAGATCGGTAGTTTGATGGAGTGTTAGTGAGAATAATATCGATCAGTGTGGCAGATGACGGTGATTTCAAATTATGTCTGGTTGGCTCAGATACAATTTGAAAGAGGTTTAAAGCATCAAATTGCTGTGTAACTAAATCAGGGGGGTTGATCATATTCCAGTTTAGGTCACCCAGAAGGACAAACTCAGAGGAAATGTGAGGGGCCAACAGTTCACCGAGAGCTCTTAATGTGCATGCTGGAGCAGAGGGAGGTCTATAGCAAACAGCAACAGACAGAGTGAAATTTGTTGACAGTTTAAGTTTTAACAGTAACAGTTCAAATTGCTTGGGGACTGATTTAGACAGCGTAACAGAACATTGCAAATGATCTTTTACAAATATAGCCACGCCGCCACCCTTGGTGGACCTATCCTGACGAAACACGTAACCCGGTATTCGAATTTCTAGATCCGAGACACCTTTCTTAAGCCATGATTCAGAGACAGCCAGAACATCAGGCTTTTAAATAGTCATGTTTTGGCAACAAACTACATATATTGACATGTAGAAAGCCCAATGATTTACGATCACAAAAATCATTAAACGACAGATTAGAGACAGTGGGACCATGAATAGCGGGCCCTGGGTTTGGGTGAACATTTCCAGAGATTAACAACATGAGAATGATTAACACACGTCTGAGGACAGTGCTAAAATGTTGCATATGTTTATCTTTCATTGACGGTTTGGTCAAAATGAAAGAGGAGGAGTCGTGGAACTGCTGCAATAACATGTAAGAGTACAAAGGAATACGATTTGTTACACACCAAGTAGAAAGTCCAAAAGTCTTTGTAAACCCGAAGGATGAAATGTCCCTGGTTGATAAACTGAAGTCCAATGTACCAACACCGTTAGAAATGATGGCAGTCTCCTGTGTGTACCTGCTAGAAAGGCAGGTTGTATGAGCTGATGTGATCCAGAAAATAGAAATGATTGTGAGCCAAAAAGGCCAGGAAGGTTTTAGTGGATGAAACATGTCCAAACCAATAACCAATAGGTCAGGCTGTAGCAGGTTGAAGAGGGCCAGGCTATAGCTAGCAGAGGAAGCCAGGCTGTAGCAGGTTGAAGAGGCCCAGGCTATAGCAGGTTGAAGAGGCCCAAGCTGTAGCAGGTTGAAGCAAGTTGAAGAGGCCCGGGCTACAGCTAGCAGAGGAAGCTAGGCTGTAGCCAGCAAAGGGGGTCAGGCTGTAGCCGGTTGAAGAGGCCCAGGCTGTAGCAGGTTGAAGAGGCCCAGGCTACAGCCAGCAGAGGAGGCTAGGCTGTAGCAGGTTGAAGAGGCCCAGGCTGTAGCAGGTTGAATTGGCCCAGGCTGTAGCAGGTTGAACAGGCCCAGGCTACAGCTAGCAGAGGAGGCTATGCTGTTGCAGGTTGAAGAGGCCCAGGCTGTAGCAGGTTGAAGAGGCCCAGGCTGTAGCAGGTTGAAGAGGCCCAGGCTGTAGCAGTTTGAAGAGGCCCAGGCTGTAGCAGGTTGAAGAGACCCAGGCTGTAGCAGGTTGAAGAGACCCAGGCTGTAGCAGGTTGAAGAGGCCCAGGCTGTAGCAGGTTGAAGAGACCCAGGCTGTAGCAGGTTGAATTGGCCCAGGCTGTGGCAGGTTGAAGAGGGCCAGGCTACAGCTAGCAGAGGAGTCCAGGCTGTAGCAGGTTGAATTGGCCCAGGCTGTGGCAGGTTGAAGAGGGCCAGGCTACAGCTAGCAGAGGAGTCCAGGCTGTAGCAGGTTGAATTGGCCCAGGCTGTAGCAGGTTGAAGAGGGCCAGGCTGTGGCAGGTTGAATTGGCCCAGGCTGTAGCAGGTTGAATTGGCCCAGGCTGTGGCAGGTTGAATTGGCCCAGGCTGTGGCAGGTTGAAGAGGGCCAGGCTACAGCTAGCAGAGGAGTCCAGGCTGTAGCAGGTTGAATTGGCCCAGGCTGTGGCAGGTTGAATTGGCCCAGGCTGTGGCAGGTTGAAGAGGGCCAGGCTACAGCTAGCAGAGGAGGCTAGGCTGTAGCAGGTTGGACAGGCCCAGGCTACATCTAGCAGAGGAGGCTAGACTGTAGCAGGTTGAACAGGCCCAGGCTACATCTAGCAGAGGAGGCTAGACTGTAGCAGGTTGAACAGGCCCAGGCTACATCTAGCAGAGGAGGCTAGACTGTAGCAGGTTGAACAGGCCCAGGCTACAGCTAGCAGAGGAGGCTAGGCTGTAATTTATGGATTTTGTAAGAAACCAATAAATAGGCACTATGCTCTCAGTCCAGTACAAGCTGAAGACACTTTACACGTTACAACAGCCAGATCAGCAGACAGAATAAAACATAAATAAAACATAAATTCCGAGCTCACATGCAGACACACAAACACAGGACTGGTCTGGACTGGTCATCTTGGATTAGCGTGCTCGACTTGGGGTGAAACCCTCCATGCATTGTAAGGAGCTTTCTTGTCTTGATATCTGTGTCTTCTATCTCCTCCTTTGGCCAGCTTATGATCCCAGCTGGGTATCTGATGACTGGCAGTGCGTACATGTTGATGGCTCAGACCTTGTTCTTACCATTCAGCTGACTTCTCAGGACTTGCCTTACTCTCTGGAGGTATTTGGCTGTGGTTGACTTCCTTGCAGCCTCCTCATGGTTTCCATTAGCCTGTGGGATCCCAAGGTACTTGTAGCTGTCCTGGATATCTCCTATTTTTCCCTCTGGTATTTCAACCCCTTCACTTTTGACCATCTTGCCTCCCACATTTGTCCAATCCGAATGACATCCCTATGTCGTTGCTGTAGATCCTGCTGGTGTGGATCAGTGAGTCGATTCTCGTGTACAGCTTGATGTCATCCATGTAGAGCAGGTGGCTGATTGTTACCCTGCTTCGGAATCGGTATCCGTAGCCATTCTTTGTGATGATCTGGCTTAGGGGGTTCAGGCCTATGCAGAACAGCAGTGGGGACAGAGCATCTCCTTGGTATATGTTAACTTGGGCAATCGGCTTTGAGTTGGCTTCTAGGGTCGTCTTCCACAGTCCCATTGAGTTCTTGATGAAGGCTCTTAGTGTTCTATTGATGTTGTACAGTTACAGGCATTACAGTATCCATGTGTGTGGCATTGAGTCGTAGGCTTTCTTGTAGTCAATCCAGGCGGTGCACAGGTTGTTCTGCCTGTTCTTGCAGTCTCGAGCGATTGCTCTGTCGACCAGTAGCTGGTGCTTGGCTCCTCTGGTGTTACTGCCAATTCCTTTCTGTGCCCCGCTCATGTACTGAGCCATGTGACTACTCATCTTAGCCGCTACGATGCCTGACAGGAGCTTCCATGTTGTGCAGAGACAGGTCATTGGCCAGTAGTTGGATGGGATGGTTCCCTTCTGGGGGTCCTTCATGATTAGGACTCCCCTGCCATGGGTTAACCACTCCGGGTGGGTCCCATCCCTTAGCAGCTGGTTCATCTGTGCTGCAAGGCGTTCATGGAGTGCCGTTAGCTTCTTCAGCCAGTATGTGTGGATCATGTCGGGGCCCGGTGCTGTCCAGCTCTTCATCTTTGACACTCTTTCTTGGATGTCTGTCATTGAGATGGTAACTGGTTCTTGTTCTGGGAGGTTGCTGTGGTCAGATCTCAGGTCCACTAGCCGTTGGGCACCGTCGTTGTGTGATGCTTCTCTTTCCTATATGCCTTTCCAGTATTTTTCCATCTCAGCTCTTGGTGGGTCTGACCGGCTGTTATTGCACTTTACACTACACTTTACATTACACTTTGGCTGGTTCAGTGGAGAACATCCTGTTTATTCTCCTGGCTTCTACCTCTTTGGTGTATTTCTTCAGCTGGGTGGCCAGAACTGTTAGCCTCTGTTTGGCAGTCTCTAGTGCCTCAGGTATGGAGAGCTTGTTGTATTTCCTGGTTACCCCTTTATTCACCTTATTGCCTTTCTGAAGCTCTGCTAGCTGGCTAACTTCTCTCCATGCTGCCTTTATCTTAGCCTCTAACCGCGTCTTCCACAGAGGGTACTGCTTCTTATGTACTATGTTCATCTTGTACCCGAGCATCTCTAGGATTACTGTTGCTGTACTGTGTATCAGCTTGTTGGTCTCAGTGATGGTCCCTGTAGGGATTGTACTCAGTGCAGCCTTCACATCTTCTAGCAGATCTTCTGAAGGTACTTGGCAACTCAGCCTCAGTATTCGTCGTTGGCTCCAGGATCCCAGGTTGGTTACGATCTTCCTTCTCAAGTCAGCTGCCCTTGTGCTGAGGCTATCTATTGGGGCTTGGTACCCAATCTCGGATTCTGGGGGTGAAGGTGACATCACCCCACTGACCTGTTGTCCTTGCTCCCCCTTGCCATAGCATTGTTGTAGTATTTCATCGATCTCTAGTTGTGATAGTAGTTGGCGATTCCGGATATTGGAACATTGAGCTTACAACTGTTTCTTTGTTAGTCGATTGTGTATATTCAGAATCAACATCAGATCAGCATTGGTATCACTATTAGACATTGTTATCAGTAATAGACATTGGCAACACAATCAAACAGACATTGTATGAATTCATTTTGGTTTCATGCTGTAGGCGTTCCAGCTGACTGACATTACGGTTGTGGTGGTTCTGGTTTGTGGCTGCTCTCCTGGAGGAAGCATCTCCAACATCTTTGCCCTGGGTCTGAAGGGAGACATGAATCTCAGGTACACACAACCTGTTTGGTTATCTTCTCCAATTACCAAATAAATAGTCCCAATAAGAAATATTCAACTTAAACTGTGTAAAAATACGACCTCTGTAGCTGCAATAGATGATGCTGAGCCAATAGGCCTTTCTCACAGCAGACATTTTGACTTGTCGTAATAGGAAAAGCACAGGTGTTACTAATGACACTAACGATGGCTCTGTTGTATTCAAATGTCCCAGTGAGAGTGACAGTGAACCAGCATGCACGATACTTGGATCCTGAAATCATAGCAGCTAAATGGAAGTCAGTTATCATCAAGTTAATTGTTTACGCCTGTGCTTTTCCTACTGTGATGAGTCAAAATGTCTTCTGTGAAAAATGCCTATCACTGAACATCCTGTGATTTATTGACATGTGAATGTTGTTTTTGTCTCAACAACAAACGCTCACAAACACATCAGAATCAAAACATACAGTATTTCTCAGAAGGATTTTTTTTTCATGCATTATCACTGTCTCATGCAACTCAGTTAATAAGCCTGAAGCCCCACATGTTCCCCCTGGAGGCTACAATGTGCATTACACCTCTCACATTTAACATATATACATACATTTTCTGCGAAAAAAATGTGACAAAAAATGTAAAAGTTCGACCTCTAAATGCTTATGGAGCTCTCTAAGCAGCATTATCGTCATTTTCACATTTCTTCTGTACAAGGGAAAAGTTCAAGGTTAGCGGATCACCAGAAATAATTACAATGAATATCCAAATACCAAAATATCTAACTAGTAGCTGAAGTTCTTGACCTAGAACAGCAGCTGAGAAAACAATCTTACTACAGCCTCAATAGAGCTCTTGCATGGAATTACAGAATTTCCATTTTAAAGGACTTTTCGTCCTTGTTGGCTGAAAATCGGAGATTCAAAGTTCATTCTTGAATTGGTCACTTAGTAACTGTTCTTCTCAAAAGCTCCAGATTCCTCATTACAAACCAAAGTGCTGGTCATGGAGACATTTTGAACAAAAGGTCATACATGGGTCACCAAAACAATAATGAATCATCCTCTGGGGACCATAAACAAGTCTGGTCCAGTAGTAGTTGTTTACCTGCCGTCCCCATCACCAGCCAGAGAGTCATGTTTGCACCAGGCTGGAATTAAGTAGTTATCTCCCTGTGTGTTTCCCCTCAGCATTTTGATGACCACCTGCTCCACATTGCTGGCTCTGGTCATGATGCCTCTGCTGCTCTACATCTACTGTCACGGCTTCAACCTGCAGAACTCCGTGCCCTACGTTGACATCATCATATCGCTTTTCTCGATCCTCATACCCTGCGGTGTCGGCATCCTCATCAACTACTACAGGCCGCAGTACTCAAAGACCATCACAAGGGTTAGTGCGGGGTCAGGAGGTCAGATTAAAAGGACTGTTTGAAACTTTTTAAGCTCCTCCACTGCCTGCTTGCCTTCACTCACATCGCGCGCATTCTCGCTGTCTCGCTCCATCTCTAGACGTGAACGCGCGCTCACTCCACGCTGCAGAAGAGTTCGCTTAGCTCTCAGAATATCTAGTGAATGTTCAGTGGACGTTTGTGCATAAATAAATGCTGCAGCTCCTCCAGACCAACAGAGGTTTTCCGTGTCTTGTGAAGTGACGGGGCTCCGCAGCGAGAAACGTTATCAGCGGGGCTGAAGCAGGTGAAATATAGAGTGATATTGTGGTTTTAGCTGACGTGTGTCGCCTCACTGTTTTGAGCAATGCTCGTTCATGTCTATTTAGAGCAAGCGCGAGCCCGACGCTGACTTTCGTTGACTTCACGGCCACAGGTGTCGCTGTTAACAAGCATTTCTGAAAGTTACAGTAGTCCCTTTAATAGTAGATTTTTTAACAGGCTATAGTTTTCATGACTGATTTGTTGCTTGCTGTCCTGCAGGTAGGCCTCATTGTCATGACGATTGCTGTGTTGGGGATCATTATCGCTGTCATCTTTGCAATGGGAGCCTCCATCCTGACAGTGCTGTCTCCTCCCCTCATGGCCATCGCTGCTCTCATGCCCTTCATGGGCTACACCTTCGGATACATCATCTCCTGGCTCTTCAGACTCAACCAATCGTGAGTTATTTGATTAAAATCTATCGTGACGGGTAGTATTAGTCATGTCAGAGAATAAAGAACCTTCCTTTATGTCTCCGTGACTTATGAATAAGGGAGCGGAGGACCGTTTCTATGGAAACAGGCTGTCAGAACGCCCAGCTGTGCTCCACCATTCTGAAACTGACGTTTCCCCCGGCGGTCATGGGCCCTCTGTTCCTGTTCCCAGCGGTCTACATCTTTTTCCAGGTGATGGAGGCGGCGCTGCTCATCGTGCTGTTCAGGTATCACCAAAGGTTCACTCTCAAAGAGAAAGAAGGTGAGGCTGACACCAGGTTTTGGGTTTTAGTGGCATCTAGCTATATTTATGCTCTACAATCACATTTAAATTACCTCTATGAGACAGAGCTCACAGAAACCCTCCCCTCCCTCTATGTCCTCACAGGGCCGGTGTTACGTCGAAATCTGTTCTCCCGTTGAATAATGTTTCCCTCTTGTTAAAATGATAGCGCCCCTCTCGGTGGTTAGGGATAAGGGTTGGTTCGGGTTTAGCTAATGCAGGATATGCAAAGGCATAATGACTTCTATAGTAGACTACACTGGTACAGCCCCGGTATGCAGTCACCATTACAGATTGTTTTTGTTTTTGCCATTGTTGAGGGGGTGACTGTATTATTCTGGTATTTTTGGTATACTGCATTTGACATACTATGTACATCTTTTAAATAGTATGGTAGTATGGGTATTGGAACTCACAGATTGCCTGCTTGTGTTTTCTCCTCCCCCTGCAGGTAGTGAGCCGGCAGTGGATGCTGAGCTGGCTCACCTACAACACTAACGCTGGCCAGTTCAGTCTCTCTCTGCTCCCCCATGGTCTGCTCTGCTCTGTTTTGTGTTTTCTTTTAGCACCTTCACACACTATTTTCCACCCTTATACATCACTGGTGTTAGTGATTGTTCACTAATCTGTTTTGTAAATAACTATTTAAAGGGACTATTTGTAACTTTGTACGCGCATAAATGTAGCTACAGGGTTTGGGCCTTTTGTAGCTGATTGGTTGTTGTGACAATAAACTAATATATAACCTGTTTTTTCTATAGTATATAAATGTGTTTACTCACTATTTACTTAGACTCACACTAATTCATAACCCAGGTTTTCTCACCTCAAATGATCTGAGCTACTCTACAAGCCTTTCACCAGTGGTGGAATGTAACTAAGTACATTTACTCAACTACTACTCAAATTAGATGCACTTATATTTCCATTTTATGGAACTTTATGCTTCTACTGCACTACATCTCAGAGGCAAATATTCTACTTTTTACTTTGAACCATGAATGAAGTGTTTCTTTGCATTATTCTCCTACTTCTTAAGCTAAATAAACTATTTAAAAAGCCTTTTGGATCAGCTTCAAAATGCATCGTCACACAGCTGAACACCGGCTGTTTTTCTGAGCTTGTGTCTTTTTTAGAGAGGAGTTTCCTCTTTCATTCATTCTCTACTGCAGAGGTTGTTTTTTTTGCAGCAAATGAAAGCTATCAGGAAACTTGGCATGAGAGCATGAGCTTAATTTATTTACTGAACGTAATTTATTATGATCCTGTGCAGAGTTTGTACTTGGCAAAAGCTAATCTGCTGGCTCGCCAGTATGCTGTCGCCAACAAGCCTGATGATAATCATCCATTTGTGTTTCTAATGATAAATTCTGAGGCTATTTTTGGCAGCAAATGGCCACTTTGAGGGCATCATTTCTTCACTAAAAGAGGAAGATCTTTTTGTAAATAATAACACCAAAACTAGCATTTAAGCCTCTCTATTGGTTAGACACCAGTAAAAGCTATTTTGCTGTTTTTGTGTTACATCCTACAGTTTTCTAATGTGACGTGTAATGAAAAATTGCAGCCTCTTGAGGCCGATAGCAGGTTTTAAGATTTAGGAGTTGCTTTGTCTGACTAAGAAAAAGATTTTTAGCTGACGTGTGTCGCCTCACTGTTTTGAGCGATGCTCGTTCATGTCTATTTAGAGCAAGCGCGAGCCCGACGCTGACTTTCGTTGACTTCACGGCCACAGGTGTCGCTGTTAACAAGCATTTCTGAAAGTTACAGTAGTCCCTTTAATAGTAGATTTTTTAACAGGCTATAGTTTTCATGACTGATTTGTTGCTTGCTGTCCTGCAGGTAGGCCTCATTGTCATGACGATTGCTGTGTTGGGGATCATTATCGCTGTCATCTTTGCAATGGGAGCCTCCATCCTGACAGTGCTGTCTCCTCCCCTCATGGCCATCGGTGCTCTCATGCCCTTCATGGGCTACACCTTCGGATACATCATCTCCTGGCTCTTCAGACTCAACCAATCGTGAGTTATTTGGTTATAATCTAGTTTGACAGATATAAGTCATGTCAGAGAATAAAGAACCTTCCTTTATGTCTCCGTGACTTATGAATAAGGGAGCGGAGGACCGTTTCTATGGAAACAGGCTGTCAGAACGCCCAGCTGTGCTCCACCATTCTGAAACTGACGTTTCCCCCGGCGGTCATGGGCCCTCTGTTCCTGTTCCCAGCGGTCTACATCTTTTTCCAGGTGATGGAGGCGGCGCTGCTCATCGTGCTGTTCAGGTATCACCAAAGGTTCACTCTCAAAGAGAAAGAAGGTGAGGCTGACACCAGGTTTTGGGTTTTAGTGGCATCTAGCTATATTTATGCTCTACAATCACATTTAAATTACCTCTATGAGACAGAGCTCACAGAAACCCTCCCCTCCCTCTATGTCCTCACAGGGCCGGTGTTACGTCGAAATCTGTTCTCCCGTTGAATAATGTTTCCCTCTTGTTAAAATGATAGCGCCCCTCTCGGTGGTTAGGGATAAGGGTTGGTTCGGGTTTAGCTAATGCAGGATATGCAAAGGCATAATGACTTCTATAGTAGACTACACTGGTACAGCCCCGGTATGCAGTCACCATTACAGATTGTTTTTGTTTTTGCCATTGTTGAGGGGGTGACTGTATTATTCTGGTATTTTTGGTATACTGCATTTGACATACTATGTACATCTTTTAAATAGTATGGTAGTATGGGTATTGGAACTCACAGATTGCCTGCTTGTGTTTTCTCCTCCCCCTGCAGGTAGTGAGCCGGCAGTGGATGCTGAGCTGGCTCACCTACAACACTAACGCTGGCCAGTTCAGTCTCTCTCTGCTCCCCCATGGTCTGCTCTGCTCTGTTTTGTGTTTTCTTTTAGCACCTTCACACACTATTTTCCACCCTTATACATCACTGGTGTTAGTGATTGTTCACTAATCTGTTTTGTAAATAACTATTTAAAGGGACTATTTGTAACTTTGTACGCGCATAAATGTAGCTACAGGGTTTGGGCCTTTTGTAGCTGATTGGTTGTTGTGACAATAAACTAATATATAACCTGTTTTTTCTATAGTATATAAATGTGTTTACTCACTATTTACTTAGACTCACACTAATTCATAACCCAGGTTTTCTCACCTCAAATGATCTGAGCTACTCTACAAGCCTTTCACCAGTGGTGGAATGTAACTAAGTACATTTACTCAACTACTACTCAAATTAGATGCACTTATATTTCCATTTTATGGAACTTTATGCTTCTACTGCACTACATCTCAGAGGCAAATATTCTACTTTTTACTTTGAACCATGAATGAAGTGTTTCTTTGCATTATTCTCCTACTTCTTAAGCTAAATAAACTATTTAAAAAGCCTTTTGGATCAGCTTCAAAATGCATCGTCACACAGCTGAACACCGGCTGTTTTTCTGAGCTTGTGTCTTTTTTAGAGAGGAGTTTCCTCTTTCATTCATTCTCTACTGCAGAGGTTGTTTTTTTTGCAGCAAATGAAAGCTATCAGGAAACTTGGCATGAGAGCATGAGCTTAATTTATTTACTGAACGTAATTTATTATGATCCTGTGCAGAGTTTGTACTTGGCAAAAGCTAATCTGCTGGCTCGCCAGTATGCTGTCGCCAACAAGCCTGATGATAATCATCCATTTGTGTTTCTAATGATAAATTCTGAGGCTATTTTTGGCAGCAAATGGCCACTTTGAGGGCATCATTTCTTCACTAAAAGAGGAAGATCTTTTTGTAAATAATAACACCAAAACTAGCATTTAAGCCTCTCTATTGGTTAGACACCAGTAAAAGCTATTTTGCTGTTTTTGTGTTACATCCTACAGTTTTCTAATGTGACGTGTAATGAAAAATTGCAGCCTCTTGAGGCCGATAGCAGGTTTTAAGATTTAGGAGTTGCTTTGTCTGACTAAGAAAAAGATTTTTAGCTGACGTGTGTCGCCTCACTGTTTTGAGCGATGCTCGTTCATGTCTATTTAGAGCAAGCGCGAGCCCGACGCTGACTTTCGTTGACTTCACGGCCACAGGTGTCGCTGTTAACAAGCATTTCTGAAAGTTACAGTAGTCCCTTTAATAGTAGATTTTTTAACAGGCTATAGTTTTCATGACTGATTTGTTGCTTGCTGTCCTGCAGGTAGGCCTCATTGTCATGACGATTGCTGTGTTGGGGATCATTATCGCTGTCATCTTTGCAATGGGAGCCTCCATCCTGACAGTGCTGTCTCCTCCCCTCATGGCCATCGGTGCTCTCATGCCCTTCATAGGCTACACCTTCGGATACATCATCTCCTGGCTCTTCAGACTCAACCAATAGTGAGTTATTTGTTATAATCTAGTTTGACGGGTAGTATAAGTCATGTCAGAGAATAAAGAGCCTTCCTTTATTTATCCGTGACTTATGAATAAGGGAGCGGAGGACCGTTTCTATGGAAACAGGCTGTCAGAACGCCCAGCTGTGCTCCACCATTCTGAAACTGACGTTTCCCCCGGCGGTCATGGGCCCTCTGTTCCTGTTCCCAGTGGTCTACATCTTTTTCCAGGTGATGGAGGCGGCGCTGCTCATCGTGCTGTTCAGGTGTCACCAAAGGTTCACTCTCAAAGAGAAAGAAGGTGAGACTGACACCAGGTGTTTAAAGGGTTAATGTGGAGACGACAGGCCTTTTTATTTTGGACTGAAAAAGTCATTCAACCATTTCAATTAATGATTAATCAATCAAAGTTACTTATGAAGAAAAAATACAAACTATATTCTGGTTTCAGCGTCTCAAATGTGAAGATTTGTTGATTTTCTGTTTTAAATGATTGTAAATTGAATATAGTTTTGAAGAGTTGGTCTGACAAAACAAGCATTTGCCACCTTGAGAAAGCGTGATGGGCATCTTTATTTTCAGTCAGCTTGACAGTGACACCACTGACGTTTTATAGACTAAATGATTAATTGCCCGATAAAAAAATACTACAAATAGGTCATTCACCTGAGTGAGTAATACACACTGGTGCAGGATGTATTCACACCATTGTATTAATGGAGGTAAACAAAAATACCAGCCACACCACATATATAATATAAAAATTAAAGAATAGATATATAGAATAATAAATTAAGATTGATTTGACTGATCAGAATAAACAGCAGGGTTTTCCCTACCATTGTAAGACTTGGACATTGCACATATTTGTTTGTCAACAGAGTTAATTTTATTTATTGTTTTGGTTGTATGATTTTATTTTTTCATAAGTTTAAATACTCTAAAGTATTAGAAGTTGCATTTGCACTTGAAAGGGTTTACTTGCATCACCAGTGGCATAAAAAAAAAGTGTTAAAATGACAATAATAACATTTAGCGCAATCATTTCTGGGACAATATATCGTCCAACAAAGGTATTTATCGTGAGAGGCCTAACATTGTCTGGAAACCATGAATGTCCCAACATTTGGTCCCAATCCATCAAGTAGATATTGAGATATTTGTGACACCCTGCTTAAAAAAAAAGACCGTTATATAGAAAATCTCCAAGCTTATGTAGTGCAGTAAGAGGAATAATCTCAGCATCTTGACATCTACCACAATTTAGTTTAGTCTAGTATCTTACCAGTTAATGACATTTGTTTGACATCTGGTTCTGTTGTTAACTTAAAGCTTAAGTTCATAAAATGTAATATGTAATCTATTTGTCTGTCTGACCTAGAGACGTACCAGCCAGCAACCACTGAAGAAAGGTTGAGCGAGACCACTGAGGGGACTGTATGATGGATTTCTGCTGGCCAAAGAGCCTCCACGAATCAAGTAATTTTTAAGTATTTACGAATATCCTGAATTGACAACGTTGTAGATGTTTCATTATAAAGCACTGATTAACACAATATTCATGATTTAGTTAAAATTGTTTTATTGTTGAAGTCCACCGTCTTCCAAACACCATACAAACGTCCATCATATTTTTTCACTGAAAATAAAACCCTTACGTACAAAAATGTTGCATTTTTTTTTTTTGTTGTTGTCAAACTCTTGTCTACATGTTCATTTAAACCACAGTAACATCAGTCACAGTACCAACAAGCATTCTTGGAATTACATTATACACTTATGTAAAACAAAAGTCTGCAATGCTGTACACAAAACCCTAAACCAAAAAAAATTATAGAAAAATAAAAACGTAATGCTAGAATAAACTGCATCATTTAAGCAACATCATTTTAAAGTGTTCAAATTAAAGTGTTGACCTTATCCTCAGAGGAGAATTACATCTCCCAACAAAAAAGTTTAAGATCCAGGACATTAACGGTTACTTTACTGTACAGCTGTGAACAAAATTGTACAGTGTTCTTGATACGGTCAATGCCAATAATATGATTCAAATTTTTTTAATCAAACAAAAAGCACATGCAAGCATCCTCAGGTATAGATATCACGCACACGGCAGCTGTGGCAGCTACAGTCGGTCAAAAAATACGGGAAAAAAAGAGGCGAAGGGACTTGGAAAACATGAGCGACGAGGACAAAAACGTGTAAATCGATTAAAAATTCTCCCACCGACGAGCAAAAACAAGCAAAAAGTATCGCAAAAAAAAGTAAAGAAAGTGGTCACACGACTTATCAAAAGCATCCTAGTAGTGCCAAAAAATACAGATTCCCCCTTCAGAGTGTAGAGATTGCTAACTTTACAGACCCGATAACAGTGAAACTTGACGCCGGTTCACTTGGGTCTTTTGTGAGAAGAGACGATGGTGCAGCAGTAGAGGACCTGCAGCCTAGTTGGATGAATAAATTGGGATGTGAGGAGTCACTGGGTGTAAACATACATATGGGTTATGAGGGAGACACAAACACACAGCATCACTGTATAACAAGTGTCTTCTGTTTAGGTTATTTAATTTAGACGCCCTATAATGATAAAATATTTGACTGAATATCGCTGTTCCTGTCTGATGAGTCAGTGTTTTGAATGTGAAAGGATATTTATGACAATCCAGAGAGGAAAAAACAAACTTTACTGGAGGAAAGCTCTCGTCTCGGCTTTCAGAAGGGGGTCATGGGAGCTCCAGATCCTGCTGAATCAGGTCGTTTACTACAGTTGATTCTCATTAAACTTAAACGCGACGGTTTAGCGCTGGCTGTCAGTAGAAGGAGAGCGAGAGCGGGAGCGTGAACGAGAGCGTGAACGGGAAACGGAGGTTCTCTCTCTCTCTCGCTCTCGCGGCGGCGGAGGGGAGGTCGGGGTGGCAGACTTGCTCGTCTTGGAGGACCGCTTAGCGGGCTCCTTCGATTTGGCGGATGGAGAGGAGGCACCGCCGGCGGGGGAGCCGCTGGGGGAGCGGGAGCGGTTGTGGGCCTTGTGGGCGGGGCTGCGGGAGCGTCTGGGGGAGCGAGATGGGGAGCGACCGCGAGAACGGGACCGTGAACGAGAGGAGCTCTCAGACCGGGAACGACTTCTCGACCTGGGAAAGAGAAAAGAGAGGGAGAAGAGCATTAGGATCAAGAAGTATTTGTACAATTAATTCATATAGTCTAAACGAGTAGTAATGGCATTTTCAGCTGGGAAAAAAACGCTTTGGTGAACACGGGGCCTTGAGTGCTCATCTGAAAAGCGCCTTAGTGGCACAGTAATCGAAAATCAATACAGTTTTACACACTACCTATGCTTTCCAACAGCACAGTTCAGCCCAGCTCTACTAAATCTATTTAGTGTGATAAACTATGTTCTTCATACACGTCTTAGCTTGTTTCTATTGGGAGTAAAAAAGGAAACATGAGTGGAAAGTGGAAGCCTTCATCTGTGTGCAGCTCACCTCTTCCGGGCTGCTTCAATGAGCTTGATTTTCCTGCCATTGATTTCCTTTCCAGACAGTTTTTCCATGGCGTTTTTCAGATCGCTGCAAGAGGCAAACTCAACAACCCTGTAGACACAACACGAGACAATATTAATTACAATCTTTTCGTCATTCTCAAATTGCAAATGTAAACTTGATATGGTAGACACATGACTCTCGCCGTGATAATGGTCTTACCCTTCGTTGAGCTTGGGGCGATGTGCGTCTGCAAAAGTCACCTCTCCAGCTTGTCTCATGAAATCTTTCAGGTCCTACACAGGTAAACATCAGTCAACTTATGGAGAGGCTCCGGACACAAGCATAGTCTGAGACATAAAAACAGGACTGATTTACCCAAAAAGAGAGATTGTTAAGATTGTCTGAGAGGACTACACAGGCTACTAGAGATAAGGAGGATGAGTCCAAGAACCTCGGGAGGTTATTAAATCAGCAAGTCATTCAACAAAGTGTGTTTTATACAGAAAAATACAAATGCTTAATTAAGATATCATGTTTGCCAATTTAGATATCACCCAATTGTTACATGTGCTATAATTATTACAAAAGCTTTGAGATTCTTGGACTCATTACAACTACAGAGACATGACCACCATCTGCAGGAACTGAACTGCAGTGGCGCCACTTGGGCAGCCTTTGGCACCCAGAGCCCCATTTTCCCTGACAAGAAGGGCACAGGGCTCCATGCCGGGACCGCCCCGTCTCGGCACCCTGCCTCAGCAAAGAGAGTGAACAGGGTGGAAGAGAGGAAACTACTACCTGAGAGCGAAACCCTTTGGAGTGGGCCGCAGGCTCTCCGAGCCCACCATAACCTCGGGATAACAGCAGATTATATCCATGGGCACCTGGGAGGAATTCACACTCTCTCTCTCGCTCGCGATGTGCGGGAACACCAGTAGGGGGAAGGGAGGGGGGATATCGATCGACCGAAGCCCCTCAAATTAACGAACCATCGATCAATACGCCATCACCATCGACTCTCGCTCTTTCCTCTCCTTTCTCTCTGCCAACTCTCTGTTTCCTCTCTCTCAGCCACACATCAGTCGCCCCCCTGCCTTCGACAGGGGGCGTTGCGAGCGAACGAAGGGGCCGCCAGCGCCTCTAGTGTGGAGCGAGCGCTCACATGACCAGCAGGCGTCAACTAGGAGTAGGACAGACTGGCTGACACCACAGGCTCAACCCAGACAGAAGGACCCAGAAGGGGTTAACTCCACCATAAGCGAGCTCTTCCATATGACACAACAGTCAGGCTGGCAAATAAAGGGGTGAAGAATTGGTTAAAATTTGAAAAAAAGGAACAAATTAAATGTTTTGACTTTTGATTACTTAACTGCATGAGATGCAGATTTAATAGAGCGGCCATTATTAAAGAACAATTTGGGCCTTATCACAATAAAATTAAACATTTTAGCAAGTTGAGTAAAATACTGATCTGATTCCAGATATTCTATATTTTTTAGCAGCATGGAAATCTACAATTGTATGTGTGTATTGTTGGAGGCAGACTGTTGGAGGTGATAACATTGCAGCTTGTAGAGACTTGTTGTGTTTAAAGAAACATGTGGAAGTACTAACCTGCCAGCTAACACGAGAGGACAAGTTCTCCACGATGAGGCGGTTCTCAGTGCGCATCGGAGGAGGGTTTCGGCTGAAACAAAGAAAATGTAAAAAAGACTGAATAAATTGAACGATAACATTGTGGGGCTGAGAGACACTCAAGCACAGAGCCTAAGAGCTCTCATTAGCTATTTGTCAATAGCGAGGCTAATTCATGTCATGGATCTTTAAAATGCAGTGAGCACAGGGCTTGTGTTGCATTTTAAGTAAAACATTTACAGTCTGAATGTTATTTGTTACATCCTAATTAAACAAAGAAAAACAAGACTCTGAATTTGTGGCTAAATTGTTACACAAATAGCCAGTGGTCATATCTATAATGTTAAATCCAGCGGTCAATGTCCACCAGGTCTGGCGAGGACACTAAGGGAGCTCCACTCAACTGGCCGCTCAAGTGATGACGTAGACTGGAGACTCTCGTGGAATGCACCCGATTGGTCCCTGGTTTTCTGCTCGCCGTTTCAATCAGGAAACTTACACGTGGCCTGCTCATAAACTTTCTGTTATTCCGTCTAAACAATCCACCAAAACCTACTTCTGAAAACATTCTAAGCGAGAAATAAGCGATGCCACTGCTGCATCTTGTATCATTTTAGATCACCTAGTTTGACAGCTTGGTCTAAGATTCGTGAGCCGGATGAGCTCATTTGCATAAAATTGAAATTTTTCAAATCTATGCAAATACAGACCCTCTCCAACCCGCTGCAATACTTCCACCATGCACTGGGCTTCTACTGCATTCCATAGGGAACGAATGGAAAGTGTTGAAACACCCTTCATCACCGGATGTGGTGGAAATGTGCCGCTAGAGGAGCACTTGCGCAAGTGAGTGGAATTGCTGACATGCCCCCTGAAAACGTTAACCAATTGTGTAACTTCATCACTCAGTCAGTCAGTCAGTGACAGACTTTTGCGTTAGTAGGGCTGGCCGTCTGTGGTCCAGCCAAAAAGAAACTTGGACATTAACTATTATAAACATGTGCTGCAATAATTAAATTATCGCCTCTTTCATCAAATAACTGTTTAAACCTAACTAAACCGAGCTGTTTACACAACGTACTTGTATGTATTCATTAACACATGTTCTGGTTGTTACCAAAACTGTGGGTGGTGTGACAACTTTACCTCCGACTATTCTGGGAGCCTCGGCCATAACGATCAGAGAAACGGCCTCCTGCACTGCCGCCTCCTCTGCCACGGCCGCCCCGCAGACGTACGCGGGCGTGCTCAATGGTCACCCTGAAATTACAGTACATGTTTTTTTTTTATAGATATAATATAAAAAACAGTAACCATGGAAACAGACAGAGAGCAAGCAGACAAATTCAGATTATCCACATCTTTTATTCACATCATATGAACTCCTACCTTTCATTGCACAACTCTTTGCCATCAAGCTCATAAACAGCATCTTCAGCATCTCTGGGGTCGTCAAACTCCTACGACAAACAAAACAAACAACCACACTTCTTAACATTTGTGCTTTTACCACCTTTTATGCATCATTCTTAAAATGTGTGAGGAGAACAGCACAAACTATTTTAAATATAACTTATCTATTTATGCTAAAATGAGTGGAGCTGGACAAAGACAAATAAAAGATTATGTTGCCGTTAAGAGAAATAGCCTATTAATTATCACATGCTAATGACACCAACGATGGCTCTGTTCTAGTCAAGGCATCATTAAGTTAATTATTCATCACCTGTGCTTTTCTTGCTGTAACAAGTAAAAATGTCTTCCATGAAAAAGACCTATTGTATTGCAACAGTTTGGGTCCATGTGTATACTTCCTGGCACCTTATATCACTCACATGCAACAGGAAATAAACTGGGACACATTTGGAATATTTACATGATCTATATTTTACCATTGAAGCCGTTTCCATGTAAGTTACGTGACGTGACTCACCACAAAGCCGAAGCCCCACTTGAGGTCGCTAAACTGACAAATTAGACCACACACCCCCATTTGATAAAATTTTGTCCCGGAATCCTCCAACGAATAGGATTTTTTTACTTTTAGATGTTTTATTACATAAAGTGTATGAAACCCATGACCAAAATAGTCATACTTTTTTGTCACTGTGGTACTTATGGATGGAAATATTGTGAAAATAAATGATTCCCCTTTTTGCTGGGGACGCCCTTGAACCCTCTCAAGGACCCCAATTTGAAAACCACTGTAGTATGTAACCAGCCACTTGCATATTTTACCAGCATTACACTGGTTAATTCAACATGTGGGTGTGTCCACATATGGAGCAAAATGACGGTGGTAAATTAAAAATAACTTATTTATTAATTGTCACATTCACCGTTTTAACAGAAGAGGCCTTTCTCACAGCAGACATTTTGACTTGGCATAGTAGGAAAAGCACAGGTGTTACTAATGAAACGACGGCTCTGTTATAGACAAGGCATCATTAAGTTAATTATTCAACACCTGTGCTTTTCTTGCTGTAACAAGTCAAAATATCTTCCATGAAAAGGCCTATTGTTGGGTCCATGTCTACTTCCTGGCTTCTTCTATCACTCACATGCAACAAGAAATAAACTGGGAACACATTTGGATTATTTACATGGTCTATTTTTGGTTGTTTGAAGCCGTTTCAATATCAGTAAGGTGACTCACCACAAAGCCAAACCCCCTCTTGAGGTCGATATCTCGGATGCGGCCGTATCCCTTGAAGAACCTCTCCACATCCTTCTCTCTGGCCGACGGGCTCAGACGGCCGATGAAGATACGACATCCACTCATTGTTGCTGCTGCACGTTAGTGAAGGTTATCTGCAAAAACAGGCGCACATTACTCTCACATATACAGCTAACAGAAGATGATAAACAACAGTAACGTGTTCGCAAATGCAGCAAATTAACGTTACTCCACCTGTGGTCATTTTTTTGTTAGCATGCTGGCTAGTCAGACAACTGTGTGGCCTAGCACAAGGCCTATTGGAGGAGGATAGCACACGCGTCATATCTCCGGAGGGTATTGCACATGCGCAGTAAACTCTTGCCTGCATGTGAATTGTGGATAGATGTCAATACTTTTTATACTTGTTAACATTTTTCTCAGATTTTGCACTGTACTATAGTGTAATATTATATTTGGTTGCTATGGTTACGGTGACAAAGCCAGTAATGCATTTTTTCTTATGAATTTAATTTTAATTCTCGTGAAGTTCCACATTCACAAGTGTAAATTTACCCAAAATGTTTTATATATATATATATAAAAAATATTTATATTAAAAATATTTATAATATATATACAAAATATTTATAATATATATATATAAAAATATTTATATTAAAAATATTTATAAAAGAAATGGAATATATCTGTCAACAATGTCTTCCTCACAAAACTAAAAAGCAATGAAAACAATGAATGTATGCAATATCTTTAGTTTTTAAGTGAAATTATTGTCATACTCGCGTTGTCTTTTTTTATTATTATTATTTATTTAGTTATTTGTATTTATTGTTTTTTTATTTTTATTTTATGGTGGTTTTGTTTCATTTCTGTTGTCCTTTTATTGTTTGTCACAGGTCTTTGTTTATGTTTTCGCCATGCTTCTTTTGTATGTAAATATTTTAAATGTTTTCTGCTGTTAATATGTATACTGTCATTTTGAAATAAAAACTAATTAAAAAAAAAAGTTATGTGGATATACTATAGAAATATTATTTGGTTGCTATGATTACAGTGACTAAAGACAGTAATGCATTTTTTCTTATTAATTAAATTTTAATTCTCGAATTTCTTTGTATTAATGAAAGAAATGGAATTATTTATTTATTTATTTAGTTAGTTATTGTGTTTTTATGGTGGTTTTGTTTAATTTCTGTTTATGTTTGGCACAGCTCTTTGTTTATTTTTAGCTATGCTTCTTTTGTATGTAAATGTTTTTAATGTTTTCTGCTGTTACTATGTGTACTGTAATTTTGAAATAATAAAAAATAAAAAACATTTATTCTGGTCCTGTAAATTTACAGGTGAATTGTGGAAAGATGTCAATAATTTTATACTTTTGCACTGTACTATAGAAATATTATGTGGTTGCTATGATTACAGTGACTAAAGACAGTAATGCATTTTTCCTTATTAATTTAATTTTAATTCTCATGAAGTTCCACATTCACAAGTGTAAATTTACCCCAAAAAAACCCGAATTTCTTTGTATTAATACAAAGAAATGGAATTTATTTTGTTAGTTGTGTTTTTATTTTATTTTATGGTGGTTTTGTTTAATTTCTGTTGTCCTTTTATGTTTGGCACAGCTCTTTGTTTATGTTTTGGCTATACTTCTCTTGTATTTAAATGTGTTTAATGTGTTCTGCTGTTACTATGGATACAGCTCGAGTTCCACTGCGCGTGAAGACTCGTGTCCCAGCCTCCTTCTATAGGCCTTGCGTTAGCCTAGCCTAGCTTAGCTTAGCCTAGTCTACCTAGCGACCGAATTTAACCGTTGAGCCGTTTCCCACTAATTTAAGCGACCGTTACTAACACACGATAGATAACAGTTTGTTGTTATGAAACCGAGCGCTGCGTTGTGATGTTATAATGCTGTTTAATAGGTTGTAAACGTACCTTTAAGGTGGTGCTGGTGGAGTTTCCTTGCAGAGTGTCGACGGTGACCGCAGAAATCAAACAAAATGGAGCCTGTAATGTTTTAGGGAGGAGGCAAAGCGCGGGAAGCTCCTCCTTCTTCTCCGCCTCCTTCTTCTTCTTCTCTGAGGTTAAAACGGTAGAGTTCAGTCGTAGTGCTTACCGCCACCTAGTGGAGGTGGTTAACTCCTGCAGTGCCAGAGACCTGAAGGGACCTCTAACTCTCCACTTTATTTATTTATTTACTTTTATTTCAAAATGACAGTATCCATAGTAACAGCAGAAAACATCAAAAACATTTAAATACAAGAGAAGTATAGCCAAAACATAAACAAAGAGCTGTGCCAAACATAAAAGGAAAACAGAAATGAAACAAAACCAACATAAAATTAAAGAAAAACAACAATAACAAACAAAAAATAAATAAATAAATAATTTCATTTCTTTCATAAATACAAAGAAATTCGGTTTTTTTTGTGGTAAATTTACACTTGTGAATGTGGAACTTCACGAGAATTAAAATTAAATTAATAAGAAAAAATGCATTATTGTCTTTAGTCACTGTAATCATAGCAACCAAATAATATTTCTATAGTACAGTGCAAAAAATCAACAAGTATAAAATTGACATCTTTCCACAATTCACATGTAAATTTACAGGACCAGAATAAATGTTTTTTTATTTTTTTATTATTATTACAAAATTACAGTATCCATAGTAACAGCAGAAAATATTAAAAACATTTACATACAGAAGAAGCATAGCGAAAACATAAACAAAGAGCTGTGCCAAACATAAAAGGACAACTGAAATGAAATAACATAAACATCATAACAACATAATATAAAAAAAAATAAAAAACACAATAACAGAAAATAAATAAATAAATTATAATGAAAAAAGACCAGGCTAGAGTATGACAATAATTTCACTTAAAAACTTTAAAGATATTGCATACATTCATTGTTTTCATTGCTTTTTTGTTTTGTGAGGAAGAAATTGTTGACAGATATAATTCCATTTCTTTCATAAATACAAAGAAATTAAAAAATCTAACTCCCCTTCATTTACAGAAGAATTAAATGTTCAGATGTAGGCAATATGTGTAAATAATGACATAATAATTTAACCAGTAAAAATAATGGTCCAAAATGATGTAAAATAGTTTTATGTCAAAAACCTTCACATTTTCTTGGGGTAGGACCCCCTTTTATTCACTGTAGAATATATAATATAGTAATATAATATAATATAATATAATATAATATAATATAATATAATATAATATAATATAACAATATAATAATAAATAGCCCAAGTATAATAATATAGCAATGAAATCACAACTGATTGTGACTGACACGGTATAACATGCTTAAAAATAATAATGAATAAATAAGAATAAGTCACAATAGATTGCTGATACCGGCCGATAAACACGCCAACATGTGAATAAGAGAGTACTGGCACTAACATTTAGACCCTCTACAGATACACCAATTGGTTTGCTGATATAGACATTTATTTATTTCTTATTCATTTTATTTATTTATTACTTTTATATATATAACTTTTTTTCTGTTGGTAGGGCAATACGCTTTTCTGGGAACTGTACATTTTTATTATATGACAGATTGTTAATTGCAATTGTATAATTATAATAATAATAATAATATAATATAATTGTATGATCTCTCATGTGGAGAGTTGTGTTTTTCAAGTTACAGTTGTTAAAAGCACAATGAAAACAATGTTGGAAAAAAAGAGGGAGAGAGTACTGGCACTTAATTTTTTCCACTTCGAGCATTGATTTTTTTCAAATAACTTCCAATAACAAAAGAAGTAATTGAATATCAAAGACACAGGAATTATTGTTCAACATTAAAATGAGGCCTTCCCTTACATGTCAGACATGGGAAAGATAGTATTATATGGCAGCAATCTGAGCTGAAACTGTTTTTATTTATTTATTCTAATAAATAATAATAATCTGTTATTGTATTCCAATATAGTATTTATTTTAATGTTTGGACATAAATCAAGTTGTTAATACAGTCTATATTTTATTTTATTTTATTACAAAAAAAAACACTCCCAAAGTCTGTCTTCATTTCCTCCATCGTGTCCTTTCTCTCTAATATATATTTCCTGCAACTAAAAAGCACATTTTGTGCAGTTTCTAGGTACCTGAGTGAAGGTGACACTGCAGAACACGGAAAAGGCCGAAGTGCGGCGGTAGGGTTTCCGAACATGACGTCACGAATGCCGAATGCCAGATTCTATTAGTGTCATTTCACACTCTGACCACCAGGTGTCACTCAGACACAATATTACTGCATAGAGACACAGAATGGATCACATACTGTACAGTAGCTATAGCTGAAGAGGACTCAGCGACAGAAACACAGTATAACAGCAGGACAAATAATAATAATAATAAACAAGTTCAGCTAGAAATAACCATTTTCTTTCATAATTGCATGCATACCAAATTGGTTTTAAGAAGTCATTTAAAAGCTAGTATGGCTTTAAAGCTCCTGAGGCAGCTCATTCTGCAGTCTAATGAAACACAGCAGCAGCATAATCCAGGAAGCAGTTATAAAATAATAATAAACTATGACTACCTTTGACCAAGAACAGCTTCCCTTTAGACCGGTAAATGATTGATGCTGAATTGATGGAGCAGATGTAGTAGCACACTCTGCTGAGGTTTTATAGCTGGTAAGAGTATCATGAGGTACTGTAATGTGACTAATGTACTACCATATACCTGAGGCACACTAGGAATAGCTCCAGAGACATTACATTGATTACTGGGTGCACGGTGCCAGGAAAGTAGGCTAGTGCTTTCATTCAAGATGATGGTGAACAGAAGCAGGATTTCTATGAGTAAAGGTTCAAATCTTCCAGGATCGAATTCAAAGGAAATAATGCTTGATAGGTGCTGGAAATGTCTTGACATTTGATCTGACTTTTAGTGTGCAAATGTGTACTTTATCAGGGCCGGATCAAAGCCCTTTTAGGTGCCAACATTTGGGGTCCCCACAATGGTTTTAAGACAAAAATTAAGATTTTCATAAATACCTGTATTTATTATATCATAAATAAACAATTGGTCCCTGATATTGTTGGCTTAAGTATGGAGGACCACAAGAGTCACGGAAATAGTGATACAGCATTTAATTGATTAAATTGTACAATAAAAATAGGCATTAACAAATTTGTTTACAAATGTATTTATTAATCTATGAATAAATGGACTAAATTACAAAGTAATTCATTATTTAACATTTTAATGGGCAATACAAATAAGAATTATAAAAAGAATTTATAAATGAAATATGAATCCATCCATGGATTAGCTAATACATTTAGTAAAAGCAGCAGGGAAATGCTGATGCAAATGGGAAAAGAAGTTGCCCTTTTAAATGCCTGATTAAAACCTGTATTCTTAATTCAGTTTGTGAATCCAGTTATTTATTTTGCCTTTTTAACTGCATTTTCAAGTAGAATTTTGAGTTCTATTATTTATTTATAAATTCATTAATGTATTTTTAAATTATGTACTTATTGATTGTTTTATGGTGTTTTTGTAAATCTCTTTTTAATTTGAACTATTTATTGATGGATTTAATTTGTAAATTCATTTTATGCTTCTTTTTAAAATGTCAAATAATGAAATACTTTGTAATTTAGTCCATTTATTCGTAGATTAATAAATACATTTGTAAACAAATGTATTAATTCCCATTTTTATTTTACAATTAATAATAAATCAATGAAATGCTTTATTAATATTTCTGTGACTCTTTTGGTCCTCCATACTTAAAAGTGTCCGTCTATATGACCTATGCCTTAAGCCGGCCCTGTACTTTATGTCAGTTAGATCAACATTTTCCAAGAATTACACAACAACACAGAGTCTGATTTGGGTTTAAATAATGACACATCATCTTCCACATTCAAAAGAAAGCTTTAATTAGAAAGTTATATACACACTGTAAAATTAAATTAAACTTTATACAAATATTAAATTACTATCTTCACACCCACTGCCATGTACAGAGGAAAAACCAAAGCTGAAAGCATTTGAAACTAAGAATCAAGATGTGTACTTTTTTAACCTGTTATTTTCAGGGACGCAACACCGTACAACAGTGCTTCTGAACGCAACGTTTTTTTCTTCTTTTCAATCCCATAATATTTTAGCAAAGGAGAAGCAAAGGAATCGTGAAATATAGGTGCTTATAGGTTCATCATCATCATCATCATCATCACAGTAGCTGTTACAGCTAGGGGAGGACAGAGAAGAACGGACATTCCTTTTGTCCACAACAAAAGTAAACTCATTGATAAATACACAAAGACAGTTTTATGCATAGAATAGAAAAGAACAGAGTAAGGCCATTGGGAGAACAGAATACGTTGCAGTATTGTAAAGCAACCAACGCGGAGGCTTAAGATTATACAAAATAAAAAGAAAATGTACAAGTCTAAGGCAACATTCTGTTTGCATTAATAATGTAGCCGTTGACAGACAGACAGCCACGGATGCCAAATAAAATAGAAATTCAGACGGTTTTTTTTTTTTTAAGCTTGAAAAGTAATTCTCAGGATCCTTTCGGGAGTCATGACGTTTCCAGGGTAACCAGCTCAACCACCAAAGCTTTTCAACTGGCGACAGAGGATGATTTCTAACAAAATAATTCTCTCTTAAATTTTGGCATTAGGAGGGGTGAGTGAGTGGATGTAAAACTTTCACTGCAACCAGTTGCAGTTGTGTCCATAATGCACAAGAGTGGGGGGAGATTCTTGGGTTCAGCGTGAAGGTGGGCGAGACAGCCAGTTCCTCTGAGGGGATTTGTGTGTTTCCAGCCATTCAGCAGAAAATGATAAATATTCTAGCTGGAGAGCAGATGAATAATACACACATTGTGTAGTGGACTCGTTGCCTGAAGTGACGCTGGTTTGTTCATGTGACTTATTCAACGCTGGGAGGGATATTTTCCTACGGTGAAAGACGGGGGACATTGTGAAGCCAGTGTCTGATCTGAAGAGAGGCAAATCAGAGGCCTGTACTACCAAGCAGGATTTGTGGTTAGCGATGTAACTTCAGGGTTCATTAACCCTGGGTTTTCAGTCTATATTACACAAATATGAAGGAGTTTAAGTCATTATCCAGGCTGAAAGCAACACTGACAAACGCAGGAAGGACAATTGACTGTATGCTGTGGGTGCTTACCCCTTTAAATTATGTTTTTATATTTATTTTTATTACTTGCTCTCAAGTCCGTTTCACACCGCCGGAGTCGGGGACACAGCTGAGAGAAGGCTGAAATTGTCAACAGTGTTATTTATAGGCTTTTATTACACGGCTGTGTTGAATACTCAATTCTGATTGGTCAATCACAGCATTCTACGGTCTGTTATTTCTTTATAGCAGACCGTTGCTATGGGCGAAGTTCTGATGTCGGACTCTGGCGGACCGTTTTTGTGTCAAATGATTGATTTCTCAAGTAAGTAGCTGTGTATTAAGCGGGATAATGTACAGTGAGCGGGTCATTGTTGTGAAATAATCGCTTCAGGGCGATGCAAGACTGCTTCGCTGTACATTATCCCTTACTTACATAATTCTAGGCTACATCTATCTCTCAATCTACACATATCTATCAATTGACGCATTCACACATTGGCATTTTTTTCTTTTGCCAGCTGTCCTTCCTGCATTTGGCAGATTCAACTGTGTTACTTTTAGTCTGGATTATGTGTTTAACTTGTTCATATTTGTCTAATATTATAGTTTGCTCTTGGTTTGTAAGATATGCCGCTCTGCTGATAGTAGACTTGTCCATGTTTGTGATTGGTCATACGCAGCAAACCCCGCCCCTTTCATAGCCAGATTGAGAAACCCTGGGTTGATAACCGCCGTTGTAGGACCGCTTAGCAGGATCACGTTTGTTAGGGTTAGTTAAGCCAGATAACGAGAAGATACCCTGGGTATGTTGAACTCGCTTCGTAGTACAGGCCTCAGGAAATGGCTAGGTCTACCATAAGAAGTACATGTCCTCTCCTGTTTAGCTGACACACACACACACACACACACACACACTCAGATTCAGCAACTCAAAGCCACACACCAATAAATACAGTGGGGAAGAAAACACAACCTTAAAGTTTAGTCATGTGCCCAAATCACCTCTCCTCAAGCTTCCAGACTAAATGTGACATCATGTCTCCCTCTCCTTATACAAGTAAGACGTACAGCGCCGTCCTGAAACCAAAACACCAATCAATCCCACCCATGCGACAGAAGGAGCACCTTCCAGATACCGGGTGCAGCTGGCAACAGAAGAGAAAGGGGTCTTTTTATAGTGATGTTGATATGGTGCTTCGTAAAATGCTGCACCCTGCTTTTAGCTCTTGTGAAGTGGTTCTCAATCCCACTAATCCATATGCTAGACGCCACCCGGATACGCAGAAAGCTAGAGAGAGAGAGGAGGCTTCATGCTTCATTCAGAGTGCCACCGTGCTGTGACAGCAATAACTAAAAACAACATGCAGCATTCACAAAGCGGGCCGCGAAAAAAAAGCCCAGCCGTCACTCACAACTTTTCAAGTACAGCGGGAAGACGATTCTGAGCGCCACGGCGTCAGGAGCGAACATCACAAGTTTTTTTAAGGTTTTTTTTTTTTATCCGCAGTAATCCCAGACAGAGCCGACGTGTCTCGATTGCTATAGCCTTCTCCGATGAAGCCTCTGAGAGCAATGTTTATATAGAGGAAGGAGGAGGTATGGTGAAACACAGCCTATAGTACACAACCTTGACTCGGTATGTATGTTCTACATATACATAGGATCTACAGGATTTATGTTGAGCTGGCACCACTTTGTTTGTCCGGCTTGTCTTTAGTTTGATCCAGCAGCTGGGTCCAGTGGTGCTCCGTCGTTGGCTTTTGCTCTGCATGGGTAGCAATGGCAGAAGAGGTTGCATGGGGGAAGGACGGGGACACAGTTCTAGTCTTTTCTCTGCTGAGGGGAGTCGAAGGGGGAAGTACAGCCACAGTCAGTTCTGGTCAGCAGTGACAGATAGGGAAATAAGGGCTCTGCTGCTGACGCTGATAGCGGGCTGGGAGGCTTCATGCTTCCTTCAGCAGGGGGATATCTGCAGGGGAACAGAGCAGACGTGTTAGAATAGAGACGTGTCTCAAAAGTCAGCTGTTTACCAGTCCATTACATCACCAAAACATTTCAGTTTTACTTGATTTCATGTGTGTTTACATCATTGTTTCGTCTACTATACACATTCTCTGATTGAGGTCTTAACCAATAAAACAACAGGCAATATTTAACAGACTCCTAATTGGCTATTTGTAACGTTATTCTCCACAAAGAACAGTAGTCTAATAGGGCTGCTAACTGTTTCCTCTTACCATCAGAGAAGTCATCCGTAGAGGTGACAGAAAGCAGACTGTGCTGATCGCTACTCTCAGAGTCTCTACGGAGAGGTAGGGGGCCTGCGCATGCACCCCCAGGGTGATCTCTAGCCCATGATGATGAAGAGGAAGAGGAGGAAGAGGGGGCCTGATGAACCAGCACCGTCTCTGCGTGACGGCGGGAGGAGAAGGACGACGATGAGGAGGACGTGGATGGGAGACAGAAGTCTAAGTCTCTGTGGTGGCGGGCTCTGCTGGGGCCTTGGCCTCCCGTGGCTCCCTGAGGAAGACCCTCGGAGAGCACGATCGGGACCCGGGACTCCGGAGGAGCCGGAGGAGGAGTCGGAGAAGGGGAAGGAGGAGGACCGGAAGCGCTGCAGGGTCCGCCGCTTCCGTATACGGCCTCTTCGTAGGAGGGCAGAGTCACCTGGACGCCCTCGACCATGATGGAGCTGGACTGGCCTGAGACTCCCTGCTCCCTCCTGGTGGACAGAGAGAGACAAGGTAGATCAGACAGGTTGATAGGCGTGATGCTGTCAGGTGTGTTGCGTGCCGCAGCAGAGAGGAGGTGATTAGCGATGACTGTACAATCTCCTTATAGCAGGCTGCACTAAGCTCTCAGGTCTACAACACAATCAACAGGAGTGCCAATGAGCATTAGATCAAATAACCGTGGTCTTTTTTTATCACCGTGGCGTTTAGCGACTGTGATGGGATTAACTCCTTTATCCTACTTTTACTTTCATTTCTGAAGTACTTAAGAAATGCCACCTTGATAAACTAGTTGCCAGGTCTTGTGCATCATAAATTGTTTTTCTAACTAGTTTCAACCAGAACTGAATAATAGGTGTGTCCACAGAAAGAATCTGCTGTGTCACTTTGTGACATATTGGGAGGTGGTTTTACAGCACCAGATATAAAAAAAGGGCTGTGTTCTCCCACAGCAAACAGAAATAAAAGCGCCCAAGAGTTTCTGGCAACAACAGGTTTTGTAAGAAATCCTTGTCAACATGTTTGTTCAGGGGAAGCCAAGGAGAAAACATAAGGCACACAAAGAGACACCGAGGTTGAAGGCTCTGGGTCAAGTGGGGCATTCTAATGTGGTGTCAAATATATGACGATATTTTAATGAGCTATTTTATTTATGTGATGTGGGGAAGTGTCAACTTCCCTAGGAACAACTTCACAATGGAGTCTATTATGTCAAACAACAGAAGAATTCAGAGGATCAGAGATGTTTTGTAGGCACCATTTTTGTCGTCCGTCTCACCGTCTCACAAAAATATTCTAAATATATTGTACACTTAAACTGATATTGATTTTTTTAGGTGGGCCTTTCTTTTAAGTGGGTAAAATATGTTTTGCTACCGGCCCCGTCCACAGCAGTACATTGCTTCCGTGTCTGTTTCTCCAAACTGGGGGCATGCCGACCGCCATCTACTGTAGGTAATACACCAACTATGGATAAGTACCTCATACAACCCCACTTCAAAACACCCGAATTATCTCTTTAACTTATATATTAGGAGTGAGAATACAGTAATGCGTGTGTGTATCTTACCTGCTGTGATGGAAGGACTTGAGTTTTGGCTGTACGAGAACAAACAGCACCACTAACAGCAGGATGAGTGCCACAGAACTCGCTGTGGAGGCCACAATAGACAGAGCGGGTATACCCAGCGGAGAGCTCGGCTCCTTGTCTCCTTCAGGGGCACAAGAAGAGACAGACGGGAAGTGAAAATGTGGTTCACAGATTTTCATTTACATTTCCTGCATGAAGCTGTGTGTGTGTGTGTGATATCAAACATAAAGTTAGCTGAGGCGACAGACCTTGTGTGAGTCGGCAGCTAACTTGCATGGGGCCGTCCCACTCGCCGTTCTGGCAGGTGAGGAACTTGTAGTCCCCCTTCAGAGCGTAGCCCTCGTCGCAGAAGTACTCGATGACGGTCTTCTGGGTGAGGCGGTGGCAGGGAGACGGGTGACAGCGGTAGCCGCCGTTCTCTGGCTCAGTGGGGGGCGAACACACTGCGAGGAGAGGCAGAGAGGTGATAGAGGTTTTAACAATCGCGGCTGTTGTTGTGTATCGAACGTTATTTCTACCTGTGGTCAGGTTTGATTCCTGTGGTTTAAACGCTCGTATTGAGTGAAATTTCCCAGCGTTCCCTGCTGGCTCTCAAGGACAGTGTTATGATTCTGTGTGATATTGAACTGATGCGATATTTCAGTTCTCATGCAGTCATGTGTGTTAAGTGCACATGCCCAACCTCAGCTGGCTTTTCAGGAAGTGAGAAAAAATTCTAAAGTTCATCAATCCATGAACTTAACCATGAAAATGAATCATTCCAGTTATAATACAGCTTATCTATAGACAGACAAATTAGGCCTGCATGTGAGCATGAATGACAGACCATACACTACTTTATATTGTACGCTAAATTATGTTCTTGTGTGTTTGTCTCATGTATGTATTTTTGCTCACCGGAGCTTCTGATGCAGCGCGGCGGTTGATGGGACCAGGCTCCAGAGCTGGTACAAATGATGGTGGTGGTCCCATCTGCAGTGTAACCGGGCTCACAGCCATAAGTCAGCAGGGTGCCCGGGGGAAAGGAGCCCCGGTTAGCTTCGGTCTGGTTCAGCAGGTCTCCGTGCTGCACGCCGGGTGGCCGCGCACAACCTAAAAGGACACAGAAACAAGAGAAGAGAATCAGAATGAGTCGTCTGCTTGAAGGCGTAAAATGATAGAAGCGTTTTAGGTTCAGATATGGAGCTTCTTCCTCTGGCTCTAGGCTGGACTTATGAACATTTACTCCTTCTGTGAGGAACTACCAGCTTCAGGCCAGAAGCCAAACTGAGATCCTGAACCACATTTTAATAATGTAAGGTAACAAGGTAATTATAAAAGTGTGTAAGTAAACTTGGTCGAGTTAGAAACCGCCTGTAGACAGGATATGGAACATCTTAATTTTCAATTTATGCAGGGATTTAAATGTATTACAGGCCTGCTGGGGGAACAGTTTTTTTTAATCATGCTTTTTATTGTTTCCTTAAGACTACAACAACCTAAATTATAACAAATAAAATAAATCTGTACATATAATATCAGATAGTAACTATAAATTGAAAAACAAAGTATTCAAAAACAAAGGAGAAAAAAGTCTATAATAATAATAATAATAATAATAATAAATAAATAAATAAATACATAAAGAAAACCAAAATATAAATATAAAATTCAATTAAAAAATCTAATAAATAAAAAAATCTAATAAATTTAAATGTTTAATGTCTGAATAATAATAAAAATAAATAAATAAATGACTAAATAAATAAATAAATTCACACACCAGATTCCCAAGGCCTGCCATGGAGACGATTTGTCTCACATGTGACCTGGTTCTTTGACAAATAATGTACCAATATTATGTCAAATAAACAGAGTACTTATGAGCACTAATGCTGCTCATGTTATGGCTGTCTCCATCACAGTCTAATAGAGAAGAGCCCACAGTGCTGTTCTATCATTACGCTGATATAAACTGTCTGCCGGGCTCCTCTGCAGGCAGCTGCCACTGGGTCAAACAACTCCTCACAGGGAAACTCTGTCAAGTTGACAGGTCGAGCTGATAATTAAAACTCGGAGGTATTGTTACTTGAAACTAGGCTGCATTTTACACAGGCGAGGGAGAAGCACTGTATCAACATGACAAGCTGGGTGGGGACAGCCATGCTGCGCAGTACAGTGCGGAGGATACCTGAAGAGCCCCACAGTGGATTAAAACGTCACGAGGAGCTCCATATAGATCTAATTTCTCTCCATTATCTGGTGCTCATTAAACTGTCTCCATCCCAGGCCAGCGTCGAGTCAACGTGTCCGGCGGTGAGACAGCGGGGCTCATTTGCTCGGCTCTAATGACAGACTCGAAGCTCTAAGCCGGCCAATAACGACGGGATGAGGCAGAAGACCTAAAGTTAATTGCGCTTTGATCCACCTTCCCACGCTGCAGCTATGATGTTGCAGTGTGTCACGCCAGCTTCTTGTGTCTGAGTTTTATCGCAGTATCTGAATGTGTGCTGCACTCCCACAACTCCACACACACACACACACACACACACACACACACATTCGGAGCTGCAATCTGGCGAGGGCAGAGCGTCTAAATCCAGCAGGTCTGACATAACATTGCAACACCTGTGTAAACTGAGACACGACAGCAGGAGGCCGGCTTTACTGTCAGTATTACTGATCTTAGAGAATGACCGACAGACATACCAGTTTTATTACGACTGATCTGGATCATCAGGAAGTGGTTCTGCGTGACTTTGGGCTTCAGTGGAAATGTTTCAAATACAAACCCTCAACACTTAATACCCATCTGGGTCATTATACATAATGCGAAAGACTTTCAGTGGACATCTTATCTGTTTGATTTATTAAACGGAATTATACAACGCTCAGTGATTTTTCTCAGTAACAAGGCCCAGACATAAGTGCATTAAAAACACCCCCACAATAAAAGAACATTAATAACGTCATCATCGCTAATGACCATACGGCTCATTATTTAATCCTTGGTCTGAGTATTTATAAAATCATATTAGCCACGGTCTATTGCGAGGCCTTATCGCTTGCGTGACACAAACAAATGTCGCAAACAGCCACTTTGTCTCGCCTCCGTGTGTGTTTAGAGATGGAAAAGAGGGACTATTTCCACAGCGCTGCCTCTAACATCCTCTAATCTCCGGGAAGAAGCGTCGCTCTAAGCTGGCAGCACAAGATTAAAAGCAAACACTCGAATGTGCGAGCGCCTACTCACCCACACACACACACAAAATCACACACATTTAACACCCACAAACAAAGACACTACCAGGACTGTGTGATACCAAAAGGGTGTGTTATTGGATTCAGCTGGGGACAGATTCAGTGTGTGCTCAAGCACTGCTTTAATACAGGTATACTATAAAACTATATACAACTACTACTGATGGCCTACTCACCAAGTCTATCATCCTCTATCACAAGATACGTTGTTATAGGACTACAACTAGGGATGTGAGAGGATATGATAAACTTTAATACCACAGTATGTGATATACCTTGAAACCGTTACAACCCTAAGTACAACTCATTATTAGGGCCGTCCTCGACCAAAGAAATTCTTAGTCGACTAACAGTCATACGATTTTGTCGACTAATCGATTAGTTGATTTAATCGACAGATCTGTAAAACTGAGTTTCTCCACAAAGAATCACACAAAAGCACCTCTTTAAATCTTGTTTTTACCAGAGATGAGCTCATACATTTCTTGGAAATAATTCATTCAACATGACAAACAACTAGTCGACTAAAGAAATCTTAGTCGACCAAGACCAAAACAGCCGATTAGTCGATTAATCGACTAAGATTAATGTTTTGAAAACAAATTTAATGCAACTATTTACAGCCCTGTAAAGCACAGAATTATAATTCAGTGGTTTAGCTGAGATTATGTAGAGAGCCACATGTGCAGATCAACTGTATTGCCATTAATATAGCCATGACAAAGAGTCTGCTTTAATGTCTCAAACACAAACGGATTTTCATTGTTTAATATTATACAACACTACACGCGGTTTGCGTGTTAATCCTTCTCACTCAAACACATCCACGCTCTTTCACTCACATGCAGAAACACTATCTCAGCGCACACCCACATGTCAGGATGCCATGTGACACCGTGACCCGAGCAGTTGTTCGCGGAGTTGCTTCGGGGCGACCAAAGGCTCTCTGAGGAGGAGCTGGTGTTAATGGAGGTGGTAAAGGTGATGAATGGATGACCCCGGGATGGGAGGCAGCAGGGGACAAAAAGGCCTGAGGGGGCAGTTTAGGACAATAGCCCGGAGCCGACGGCCTCTGTTATGATCTTTTGTGGTGCGCGGGAGGCAGTCAATGCAACTGCAGAAGACAGATGAGTGTTAACGGCATTCATTATCTCACTTTGAATAGCTTTCTTATCTGCAGGATTGTCTCAGAAATAAAAGGCATGCAAAGTACTTTTATTCATTATCATATAAAAAGGTGTACAGTAGTATTTTTAACTACCGTGCATGTATTTAAAATATGGGGCCTTTTTAAACAAAGGATTCTAGAGAAAAGTTCCTCATCAAATACAGACTGGGAAAATCTAGTTTTTCTCGTAGCTTTATGCAAATCCACTGTATGGTTGTTAAATCTACAAGGAACGTCGCCGCATTAGTGCTAAGAAACGGTTACAGTGTGAGGCTTAACCCACTCGAGGGTTAATTCTTACAGAGAGATCAGGAGGTCACAGAGGTCACTGAAGTGAGGTCGGTCTAAATGAACCATGAAGCCAGTAAAATGTCTATTTTAAATCTGGTGGTGACAAACCAGGCTCTCCCTCTCATACCAGGGAAACCTTGTGCTGCCTGTACAAACCAGCCCGAGGTTTCCAAAATCAGATTAATTTGCATTCATCGCACTTACACAAGAACTAGTGGTTAGATGGCATTAAGAAATTCCGCTACAAGCCATTACCTGCCGTGAAACACACACAGCCAGGTCCTTTATTACAGTATGAGGAAGAGCACAAAGTACCAGTATGAATTTGACCAAGTTTTACCAGTTCCTCCCATATTGGACAAAGCAACTTGAAGTATTCAGACTTTCTGTATCTTTAACTTTACTGGTTTTAAACCAATATAACAAAGTTGCCAGTAAAGTGCTCCAGGGTGACGTGTTTTAGTAGGCCAACCAGGAAGTTAGAAGTTGCCCTCGTTCCCTCGACAGAAAGCAAATGGGTTTTTTCCATTGGGTTTTGGATTATTGCAGAAAATAAGCTCTGTGGCAAACACACGTTTATGATACTAACATGTTTTGTTCAGCAAGATGATCTCCACAAATGAAGACCACTTTTATGATTTTTGAAGTGTGAATGTAATTGTCAGAAGTAATGACTTCACGTCAGCACCACTAAGCTGAAGGCGGACGAGTCGGCATGATGACGTTTAGTAGTCTCATTTAGCCACATGTTAGCAGCCGCCTTTTTGTGCGTCTCTAGGTTATGTTACCATACTGGTCCTAGAGTCAGGTCAATTAGTCAATTACTCAATGCTCCGATCGGGAGAAAAGTAATCGCCAACTAATTTGATAATCAATTATTCGTTTCAGTCAATTCCCAAGCAAACATTTTCTGATTCCAGCGTCTCAAATGAGCGAATTTACGGCTTTTTCTTCGTCACATGTGTTAGTAAACTCACTATCTTTGGGTTTTGGACTGTTGGTTGGACAAAACATGTAATTTAAATACATCACCACCCTGGACTACTATACAAGGTCTGGATATCATAATATGGCATAAGTGTTGTCTTTTCCCGGTTTTAAAGGCTGCATTACAGTGAAGTGATGTCATTTTCTGAACTTACCAGACTGTTCTGGCTGTTCTATCATTCAATCATCAAGGTATTTGGTAAAAAGCCCTAACCTATACCAAGAAACTAACTGGCAGATGAATTGTTGATGAAAACAGCCCTACTCTGTATATTTTGCATATTAGTAGCAACAAACAACACGGAGCCCAAATATAGACTAGATATGCATAAATGCACACACAGACTTCCTTTGCACACTACATCCCCTGAGAATAGAACAAGTCGTACCTATGTCAGCTTAAAAAACGGAAATGAAGACAAAATATGGAAAGGTAATGAAATGTCAAAAAAGAAGTGGTTCTTAAACTTAAAAATCACTCTCCTGTGGGATTATACTTGTCAAAACAAGTCAGAGTTGTCTATCTTAGAACGGGAATGTGAGACAAATATATATATTCATCATCAAAAATGTGACACTACTTTTTCAAATTACCAGGAAAGGTTAGAAAAAAGAGAGACAAATACAGACGGGAGAAGATAGTCATCATCAGGCAGAAAGAGAGCAGAGAGAGGGGGGAGGGGAGAGAGGAAGAGAGAGCAGAGAAACGTCAGCATCACGGAGCGCTGTGGCTCTGAGCAATTACAAGGCAAAAAGAGACATGTCGTGGCAGGTCGACCAATAGTTGTGTGCGTGAGGGAGAGGCTCTGTACAACAACAATGGGAAGAGGAGGCAGCCGTCAGCTACAGTACATACCACACTGTGGGTTGGGCTAGCACAAACGGAGAGACTCTGTTAGAGGAAAGAATGAAACGCTGGTTCAGGATCCAGAGACGGTAGAGCGGTTATAACCTCGCTGTCTCTCCCTTTTCCATCGGACCTCTCAGCCCAGATTGAATATTGGCTTTGAAAACACACACAGGGAGGAAAAAAAACTGATTAAAGCACTAAGCAATGCCAGAGTGGATTTCAGCACGCCATGTTTTGTGCTTATGAGGAGGGGAATGAGTCACGGTTAAACACGAGCTGTTCTCCCACCGGTCTGATGTGAAGAGTTTGCTCAAGAGAGCCGGATTTCGAGAAATGTAGAAAACAATAATGACTGTTTAGAGTCTTGTGGAAGCTAGTGGAAAAGGCGAGAAAGAAAAATATATTTCCATTACTTAAAAAAAAAGACAGAAATGTTAAGTACATTTGTGTTTAAAGACGTGTCAGAGATCATCCCATGTTTGTTTTTAATTAGCGGTGGGAAAAAAGTAGATATAGCATAGTATCGCAATATTTTGTGTGGTAATATTGTATCAAGACATCAAGTATTGATCTTTTATTATATAAACTATTAACATCTAAACAATTTGATGGTCGCTATTCTGTATTTCAGAGGTTGTATCAATTAATAAATAATAATAATAATAGCTAATTAATTATAATAATTAATTCAAATGTTATTTTTATTTAAAAACAAAACATTGTGACTTGTATATAGTGTGTTATTCTAGGGTTATATTTTATATTTTTTATGCTAGTCATAGTAGTCGGGTATACAGTATATTATAATATTATTTTTATTGTGTATTCTATTGATATATTTCTCTAGTCTTCATTTTATTTACTGGTCCGGTGCATTGCCTGGATGACCTGCTGCTGTAACACAATAATTTCCCAATTTGGGATCAATAAAGTACATCTATCTATCCATCTATCTTGTAGCAGGCTCAGTGTTAAAGTAGTGAAGATGCTGGCATCATATGAAATTAGAAAACCAAAGGACAAGGAATCCATTGTTACCAACCATGTCATGTTAGCTTGTTAGGAAGAATATTAAATAACGCTCCAAAGTTGTGCAAAATTTTGGTGAAGAAAAACTGGCATGGCCATTTTCAAAGGGGTCCCTTGACCTCTGGATCAAAGAAATATAGCAGAATAAAACAGATTGATCCGAACACCAAAAAGCTCTCGTTTGAAGGACTTTTATTAAACGTTACAGCGTCAAAAAATCCTTCAAACGGCAGCTATTTGGTGTGCAGATCAATCTGTTTTATTCTGTTCCTTGACCTCTGACCTCAAGATATGTGAATGAAAACTGAGATGAACAGAGTGAAAAATATATCTTATTAGATAAAACAGATGTTGACAAACTGCATAATTTGCAGTTGGAAAAGGTAATAAATATAATAATAAAGATAATATATCTTACGGAAATACTTATATGCATATCGCAAAATGTTTAAAATCTCAATAAAAATCGTATTGTGACTTAAGTATTGTGATAATATTGTATCGTGGGGCCTCTGGTGATTCCCACCCGTATTTTTAATATCCACTTAAGACTCAAACGGTGCTTAAGATTTGCCATTGTGTTAAATAAAGTGGACATATAAAAAGGTTAAACTATTAGAAATCTTCTGGGCACAAAAGTGTAAGCTGATCAAAGAGCTTAACTGCTAAAAGGTTGGAGAGATGCTTCGTGTAGTGGGAGGACTGGGCCGGGACAGAGCGCCCACGAGGCTGATCGCTAATCCCAACATCCAGCGCCTTGAGGCTGCGCCGGAGGAGACTCGGGCTACGGGGGGCGTTAAAATCCCCTGCCTCACTCTGAAGTGCCTGCCTGGCTGTGAATATCTCCCTTTCCCCATCTGTTACCGATGGCACTCGCCCGCTAAGAGCCGCAAGGGGGGTGGATTGAGGAAAACACGGGTGGTGCAGGGGGGAAGACAAGGGTTTTAGCCCTCTTTGCTCAGGCAAATTAAAATTCTAATTATCCTATATTACAAGCTGGGAGCGCTCTAAAGCAGATCAGATACTGATGACTTCTGCAGCCAGCTGTTTGGCTGCTCCGTAGAACAATAGGCCATAAAAGAGGGTGTGTTTTCCAGTGTGTCAAGAAGAAGCAGGGGAATTTGTGTGTGTGTGTTACTGTATGCTGAAGGGGTGTGTGTGTGTGTGTTGGATTAAAAAACCAAGAGGATGATGATGCTCTCTTTGGCCTGGTAAATATGTTTATGTTGCTTCGTTGGCATCACTCCAAGTCCTCTGTTGTTTTTGATGATGTTGCCGTCATTTTTAGACCGAGGGTGTTTTTGTTTTTTGCCACGTTCCCCCGTCTCTCCCGCTAATCCGTGGGATTTTTAGCCAAGCTGTTGTTATTAGAGTGCAGTACAGTGCAGCACGGTGGGGTGGTGTTGGAAAGAATAGGAGGGCTCACAACTCATTTCTGCCATCGGCGGATAGTAGTTGCTCAAAAGTCTTTAATTTCCTCAGATCATTTTTTTGCCATTATTGGACAGCTGACAGTGTAGCTGCAGACAGGAAATGGGGAGATGGGGAAAGAGGCGGGAATGTCACGCTACAAAGGAAGTCAGGCCGTTCTCATACACCATTCGGAGCTATACCTATACGAAAAGTCATACACTGTAATTTGTAGATATCCAACAAAATCAATGTGTGTAATCCACTTAAATGTGAACCAGGAAGTATAAAGAGCGATAAACGCTGCGTAGGGAGGAGGTCGGGGTGGAAGAGTGGGGCAAAAAACACCGTACATTTGCCCAGGAGACCGGTGTCCGTTTCCCGTGTGAAACCAGAAGTCAACATTGATTTATTTGTCACGTAGCTTCCGTACTTAAGTTACGCCAATTGCGTTTGTTATTTAACTCAAACCACGATCTTTTCCTAAACTAAATAGTTTTGTTGCCTAAACCTAACCAAGTCGACCGTTTCCTAAACCTAACTAAGTAGTTTTATTTTGGAGCGGAAATTGAGACGTGCGTCACATGTTGCTGGAAATTCGTAGGAAAAGGCACGAAAAATTAGCTTTTCATAAGAAATCATAAGAACCGTTGTATGTTGAGGAAGTACAGTAGCAAATCTCTAACAGTTTCCATATTCATTAGGACATTTTTCAAGCAACAATGGGAATGATTCACTCGAATAGTTTCAGTTTCATGATATTAAACTGAATATATTTGTGTTTTGGTGCTGTTGGACAGACAAACCAAGACATTTGAACACATCATGGGCTCTAGAAACTTGTAATGGGCATTTTTTTTTTTACAATTTGCTGACATTTTATAAGCAAGTAGTAGTCTAATAGAAGACAGACACATAATTAGAAAGTTAAAGTTTGGTAAACTCATACGTTAATCTGACTTAAATTCCGGTGACAGTGAAAATGTAATCTAGAGGTTATTAAGCGAGTCATAGTTCAGCTGCAAAATGTGATATTGTATGTATAAAAGTACGTTTCCTGCACTCACTTTCCTTCTTTCACACATACACAAACATCAGCTTTCAGTGAGAGACGCTTCACACAGTATGAAGTGACACAACTCGCTGTACGCTGACCTGGTTGGGTGACCGTAACACAGGACGCTTAACGTCTGGGTGAGCGATACTAGCAGAGTCATATTCTACAGCGAGCGAGTGAGAAGTCGTCATGCTATAACACTGACACGCACACACACACACACACACACACAGTCCTTTCTGCTTTCATATTCTGTCCTCTCATAACAGCTGGGAACTGACTCAAAGAGAAAAACTAAAGCAGATTTTGTTAAACAGGGGGAAAGGTTATGGGAAAGAAAACGCGGAGAAAAAAACAGCTTATAAAAAGGTGGACTTGTATTACTGTAGGGCAGAAAGAATGCAGAACAAAGCTGAAACCTCAAAGCATGAAACCCATTTTTTTTTCCTCAAAAAGCGCCGTTGTTCCATCTCCAGGGCCTCTGGGGGAAGGACTTAACTGAGAAGGAGGAGGGAGGAGGCGGAGGAGGATGAAGAACAGGGAGGCAGTGTGAGGGAGGTGCCGGCACATTTATGCAAGAGTACACACAGATACAGGCGGACAGTTCACTCGCTATGCAAGTGTAGGTTGCGAGTGTTCCAAGGCGGCGTTGTAATCAGCGGGTTGGCGTTGCTCACTGACATCCTATCTGAGGGGTGTGAGTGTCAGACAGAGCGGTGGGCACTTCATCGCCACACACTCCTATAAAAGGCAGACCGATGTCCGTATTGTACACCGGCGCCAAAGCCAACAGTGTCATTTCTACAGTAAACAGGAAGTTAGCCAGAAAACATGAGTCAAACAGCTGTGGGCTTCCAAAAGAGCATTTCCAGAGAACTTAGCGGTCCTGCTCGTCACATCTCTTCCTGCAGCTGCAAACACAGGCACACTGCGTACACCCAGGGGTGAAGGAAGTCTCTAAACAGACAGAAACATCCTCACTCTCCCCACCCATTCCTCCCCTGCTGTTGCAGTGCGTTTAGAAAAGCCACGTGCGCACCCCATTGTCCCCGCTCGCTGAGGGACAGGGCGCTGTGACAGATTTAAGCAGCGTGCCTGCGAACAGGACAACAGACAACTTTGCATTTGAAGGGTTAAATATGCATGAGAGGTGGGTGAGGGCAGGGGGGGATATCGCCATTGTGTGACCCTCTTTCCAACCCCAAAGATACAACACATACACACTGTGCCCTCCAGTAACAGATGGGAGGATGTTAGCGAATGGCGAGCTCCCCCTTCTCTCCTCTATCAGCCTCGCCGCTGAGGACAGCTGGGAGGCAGACATTCCTTCTTCTCAGCTTTCAGAGGAAAACAAAAGAGTGTGTGGGACCCCTCCTACACACACGTGCATGTGTTCAGACACACACATACACACACCCCCACCCTAAAAAACTGTCAATGCGACTGTGGGCTGATCATATTTCAGCAGCCTGGGCCGACCGGCCAGTAGAGGTGTATGAGTGCTGAGCTTGGGACATTTGTTGAAGGTGAAAGTCAGGGAGATAATCCCAACCCTGCTTACCCGGGCTGGCACGCTCATATGTTGGTAGTAGCAGCGAGGGGAGGGCAGTTTAAGGCTACATCCACACTAATACTTCTTCCCTTTGAAATGCATAACTTTTGATACATTTATGCCTAGCATCCACACTACTCCGGCATTTTTAAGCCCCTAAAACGGAGACGTTTTCAAACGCTTCTGACTCCGTTTTAGTTTAAAATCTTTGGGATTGCGTTTTAGTCTGGACGGACAGAAACCGATGACACAGACACCCACGTTCGCTTCTTGATTGGGTCTTATCAGTCATGACGTGTCCTTCCCTGATTCATCATGTGAACCTTTTCCGGAAGAAAACAACGACCTCCAGTGGTTAATTTCAACATGGCTAACGAGTTACAAGTGTTGCTGACCTTGTTGTCTATGCTAGCAGCTGTTGTGCAGTTAAATTCTGCATTTTATAATACCACTACTGCCTACATGCGCAGGAGGAACGCTATTATTTGAGCACTTTGCATCAATTCCCGTGTCCAGCGCTGCTTCCTGTTTACACCGGCACGCGCATGCCCAGTGTATGTGAATGGTCATGTGATATGTGTTTTCAGACATGGTAGTATGGACGGAGATTAATTCTGAAACGGCCCTAAAATGCTCATCTGGACTGAGATCATTTTCGTATTAAAACACCGTTTTAAAACAAAAACGTATTAGTGTGGATGTAGCCTAAATCTGTTGAGAGCTGTAATAGTAATTACAAAAAAAACCTGCAGTAAGACAGAGCTTAGTCTGCAGCTGGCGTTTCTTATCTTTACCTGCATGCTTGGGTTTGCATGGTGAACAGGTTCACTGAAACAGCACAGTACATACTGTCCTACAGAAAACACAACAGCAACTTTAAATGGAGCGGTCACATTGCAGCAGAGAGCAGGAAGACTTATAACAGGATTTAGGATGCATGATTGTGTTGATTTATCCCCGTAAGAAACAAAGAGGCAGGGGGAAACAAAGGGATATTAAAAACTGAGACGACGTCCCGCGCTTTGAATTACATCTCCAATGATTCAACAATGCAGTCGCTGTTATAGCCAGCCATCATCACCCTAATACAGTGAGTCCAACTGGACTTTGATGGAGCAACTGCTCCGGCGTGTCACCGAGAGGGTGAACAAATGGCAGCAAGTGTATGACCTCTTAACACATGCAGCCGACTGCTCCGCTGAGAGGAGAGGTATGCTGTATGTTGTTAACACTAGTGGGTTCTTACACGCTAACATGGTGTGTGTTTAGTAGACAGTATAGGTTATTGCAGATTGCTATCACCTCAAAATACACTAGAGAGTACTGAAAACCAATCTCCTTATCATACAGGAAAGCTTATTAAAGGACGTACTCGCCAAAAGTAAATGCAGATACTGTGTGTGTTTACATTGTTGCTAGTAAGGTTGTACCAGGACAATCCAGGCATTTCTTAATAGATAGTATCGGCTATATACTTCAAAGCTTTACTACTTTAAAGTATATAGTATAGAGTATATATACTATATACTTTAAAGTCTTTGTTTGCTCTGGGTATGTTCCTAATGAACAACATTGTGAGCATATGATTGGGTCTTATCAGTCATGACGTGTCCTTCCCTGATTCGTCACGCCCCATCATGTGAACCTTTTCCGGAAGAAAACAAACGACATCTGTTGTGTTTTCCTCCCCGTTGAACGCCTTATACTCTCCAAAAAAATATCAAGCTCCTGAGAAACTATCCATTAGCCTCAAGTAAAAACCAAGCAAGCCACGTCAAGACAAGTTGGACAAAGCTTCAAGTCTTTTTACAAGAAGATAAGTTGAGGAAGTGCACACATTTTAAAAACACTAGATGAAGGGAATTTTGTTGTCAGGAGGAAGTCCAGTGAGAGAGTTACTGACAAACTACTGTTTATCATCATGAGGAAGATGCTAAGTACTGTTTATACCGCTGGCTAGACTTCTAACACAGCCAACAGTTTGTGGTCGCAAAAGCAGATACGAAATTGCATCATCATCCAAAGCCTGGATAACATCACCAACACTCACCAGTAACTTGTGAGCGAGTGAGAGTGTGAGAGTGTGAAAGGAAGCCATAAACAATAGACAATATAGTTGTTAACTTACACATACTGAAATAAATGTTGTGACTCATAAGTCATCAAGCGTTGAGTCAACATATGCGTCACTAGTTATTTTTAAATGTGAAAAATAATTTCCAAATAATCTATAATGTAACTCAAGCCCATAATAATAACAATGGTTTCAGCCCACACATATAAACACAAGCTGTTAAAGATCACGTGTTTTAAAAAAAAGCTGCAGTTTTGATAATTGTTTCAGTTATTTATCAACTAAAAACATAAAATATCTGCAGATTATAGCTTCACAAATAGTAAAGCTTTCTCAATTTCTCATTATAAATTCATAATTTGGCTGTTGGTCAGACTAGAGATGTCTTTGGACCCTGAGAGCTTGTGATGTCCATTTGTTATTGTTTATAAATTAAAGATTATCTTTTTTTAATCTACAGATCAAACAGATATGCAAATGAATATAAATATGACATACATGCACGCTTCTCATAAATCCCGACACAATTATCCAAATGGACTCCAGCGTGGCCGGTACAAAGACCTTCGCCATTTGGCTGCTGCGTGTTGCAGAGAGCTGTTTACAGATGATGTAATAAGGACAGAGGGCATTAGAGTGGAGCTACGCCAACTGGCCACTAAACATCTCAACACTCCACCTAATGGACTGGTTACAGTTTGAGGGATGGCATTAGACCGGCACAAAACAGAAAAACAGGAACTAATGAGAGGTAGGCAGGAGATATTGAATGTTAATTAAGACATCCTGCTGGCAAAAATCGAGACATTGAGGCATGTATCATGTAGTCAGAGTGGAAACTGATGGCGGTGTCAAGGGAGTGGTGCAGAAACTAGGGAGGCCATGCTTTAAGTCAGGCCCGCGAGTCAGCAACTGTACTCTCCGACTTCCCTCTGGAGTGAGAACAGCTAAGAATCATGGGTTGTGGAGTGCCATCCCCTCTCTTCCCCTTATTTACAATCTCTATTGAACATCCATTGAAGCAGACATGAATCAGACAGCAATGATGAAGCCGTTTCTGCTGAAATGCAGTCAGTTAAAGAGGAGCAGCTGTACAGCGCCTCCGCCCATGACAACAAGCAACATGAATGCAGCAGGATAGCACATGTACAGCCCAGCCCTTCCCGTCGGCACAAAATCATCAAGTCCATCAGATCAAGTGGTTTTACTTTATTTTACAGCCTGAGAATGACTGTGTTCGAGTAGCCTACGTGTTCTTTGGATACGTTATTTAGCAAGTAAACTAGTAGAAGTTTTGATGAGATTTTGGGGTTGGGCTAAAGCTGAAAGCTGAGTCAACAGATTAAAGGCTTGTGCGTGATGCAGTAGTACAGTATTGCCCCATTTCCAATGTCTCGCAACAGCTGTGGCATGTTGAGGCATGTTCACATGTATTTCCACACTGCTCTACTTTAATGTGCACTCCCAGCAGGAGATAACCAAGCTGACTGGCGACATTACAGTCCAAACCAGTTGGCAACCTCCGGGTCTGAAAAGTGAAGCCAATGCAGAAGTGCCTTAATTCTTTCTATCAGCCAGCAGGGGGTGACTCCTCTGGTTGCAAAAAGAAGTCTGATTGTATAGAAGTCTATGAGAAAATGAGCCTACTTCTCACTTGATTTATTACCTAAACATGTAAACATGACTTTATGGTCTCAATCGCTAGTTTCAAGTCTTCTTCAATACAGCATGATGTTCATTTTGTAAATTATGGTCCCATTTAGAGTCAAATAGACCATAAAGCAGGGGATGCTTTAGGACGTGGCTACCTTGTGATTGACAGGTCGCTGCCATGGCGTTATCTGGTCTGGGAGTTGTCCGTGTTTTCGTCTTAAAACTTCAACCCTTTCAGAGTGTGTTTTCAGTTCATGAAAGTTAATTGTAACATTTTAGTCACTAAAAATGTCTTCAGGTTCGGTTGCACCCCCTCGTTTCTCTTCTGGCTGCAAAAAGCCAAGATGGCAACAGCTAAAAACCAAGATGGTGACGGGCAAAAAAACTAAATTGGCGATGGCTAAAAACCAAGCTGGTGACGGCCAAAATGCCGACCTCAAGGCTTCGAAATGGCAGTCCCACAAACCAATGGGTGACATCACAGTGACTAAGTCCACTTCTTATATACAGTCTATGGTCCAAACATGACAGTTGCAGCCTTGACTGACCTGTTGTTGTGCTCAACTGATGATTATGCAGTTGCAGGCGACTAACGAGAAACCACTGTTTAAACTAAGACCCAAAAGTCTTGTTATATCCAGCTGTCAGTACTTTAGTTGCTGCTGTCTAACCTAAGAATTTCTGCGGCTTTGTGTTGTAATTGCACTTTTAAGATGGTGCTAATGCAAGCCAAACATTTACTGCTGCTTCACATTAAAAGTAGAAACCGCTTGGAAGCTTTATTGTGAAGCAGATACGGTAAGTGCAGCATTATTTGCCACCAAGGTTAGCGAACAACTGCTACCTCTTTGGCCTATAAGCAAGATATGGACATCTTTCTCTGCTTTTTGTCAGTTTACAGTTTAAAATGGTGAAAACCGCAGAAAACTGGTTAGCTGAACAAACCTCAAGCCTTCAACTTGTCATCAAGACATCACCATGTGTCCTTCTGTTACGGTTGTATATAGAAAACCATTCAAGCTGTACCCGCGTCACGACACGGTTGCTCAGTCTGACACAGCGTGGATGTCTCAACCATTGGCAGATTCAGCATGTGTGTAGGATGCTCGGTGCCTTATGTGTGAGCTGATGAACTTGTCTGAACAGGATGCGGCTGTTGACTAACGGTGTAACGAAAAATCAGCCCACACTGATTCAGTAGGCATGAAAAACACACATCAAAGAGGAACGGGGAAAAGACAAGACCGATGAAGAAAATGGGAGACAGAAGTTTAGAGTTCAAAACAAAAAAAAAGACATTAACATGAATATGTCTTTGGTGAGATTTTAAGGAGACAACATGACAATGCAAAAACAAAAAAAGAAAGAACAAAGATGGTCGAAAACAGAATGAAAGCAAAGAAAAAAACTAAAGAAAGAGAGTGAATGAAAGAACAGAAGCAGAAGCAACAGAAGACAGGAGAGGCTGGGGGATATATTTAGCAGCTCATTAGTCAGAGATGTCCTCTACTCAGCAGGCTGGTCCCTCAGATGAGGCCCTTTGGAAATCATTATGACTGCCTGCTGCTTCAGACAACCACACACATTTTACTGGAAAACAATTTACAAACTGCCTCTCCTCTCCCCGGCAGCCTTAATGTCGATTCAGAATAATCCTCAAGTTCTGGAGAGGGGCCTAAAAACAAAGCTTTGAACAAAGTAACATGGTGTTTTTAATAATAGTAACTGCACAGGTTTTAACATTACACCCACTGTATTAACATGACAAATAACCAGGAAGAGTTTCGTTATAAATGCGCCATATAGTATATCTCGACTTGTATGTTATCAGATTGGACCGTTGGTACGCCTGGTGCTGCCAGTGCCACCACTTCCTGCTTTGACATTCATTAACCTTTACAATACAGCACCTGTCACCAGTGGAGAAATAACACGGTGGTGGTCAGCACACGAAACTAACTGCAACCAGGAATATCTGCAGCAGGAGAATAATGTGAAACGCAGACACCCCAAACATTAAAAATCTGATAAAATGGGAGTCAAAAGATGAAAATCACATCTTATGATAAGCACAGCGCACTGGTTCCCAACCTAGGGGTCCCAACCCCCACTAAGGATCTAGAAATATACAGCTGGCCTATATCTCAGCATTTCATTCATTTCTGTGAAGAAAACTAAAAATTTTTTTTTATTTTTTTAATGATTTGGATTATTATTTAACTTAAAATTTTGAAAGGTACGCAGTTAAATCAACCGAAGAGCTACTAGAACAACGACCAAGCGTCAGGGAGTAGAAAACACTGACGTTAGCAGGTGAAGCGGCAGCGCTGTGTAGCTAACGCTAATCCTGCCCATCTGTGATCTTCTCCAAGTAATTGAACTGCCTGGTCAACTGTTAAAAGTGAATGAAACGGTCCGCACTGCAGTGTCTGTTTCCATGGAGTATTTCTTTGTGTGGCGAGGCGTTTAAAGTTTCCCTTTAGGGCCTGATTGGGTGGGAGAGCGGCTAAATGACACGGGGTGAGAGCAGAGAGTGATGGCTCAAGTGATAAACACACAGGTAATGAAAGAGAAAGGCTGATGGATTCGACCGGACCGCCGCTAATGGGCTCTCTGGTCTCACCTGGCTAATGGCTGGAGCCTTAAAGAGAGACAGTGAGACAGAAGAACAGAGACATCATAGAGAAGTGGCTGTGTGGTGCTCAATATACTCAGTCACACACACACACAGAGTGAGTTAGCGGGCCTAATTGCAGAGTGGTGATCTAGTGGAGCTGCAGCTTGCTGAGGTTTGGCCTGTGGCTTCCAACACCCCCCTAAAAGCCCCCTTTGTTCTCACATTTCAGAGCCGGTAGCCAGCGACGTATTGCTTTACTCCAGCTTGCCTGCAAACCGCCGCGCTAACAGGACTTCAGGGGACTATTCTCAACCGTTAATTGCACAGGACCCATTGTTTCCCCCCCTCGGGCTGCAATGTTTGCATACCCAGCCTATCTAGCAAACTTTCTGGGAGGCACACTCAAACACTGTGGCTTTTGTTACACACACACCGTTTTGTTTGGCTACAGAAAGCAACAAGTTTCAAAGACTACAGCTGTTAGAAGACGCTTGAAGCAGGGCAAGGCTCATTCAGATATTTTCCTCTGCGGTCAGAGCCATGACGCTATGCTAGCCACTGGAGTCTACTCTGTTATTAAAAAGAAAAAGGGAGTTGCCGAGTCTTTTTCCTTGACTTTCGAGAAAACATCCTCATATCCTAGTACACGGTGATGCAAGACCTGCCAAAACAAAAGGCCTTCATCAGGTGGAGAAAAATGTATTCAACTGGAGCCAACAATCCAAAAAACAAACACAAATCCCAGAGGAAATAAGAAAGGCGGCTCTCTGCTCCGTCTCTTCGCTCTCCTCCCCCTGCTCTTGACTTTACCCTATGACTCCACTTTTCTCCCAGGCCGGGGGAAAGCCATTTCCCGTTCTCACACATGAACATGCATAAACGTCACAAGCACACGGAGCACACAGCAGGCTTGTTTGTGGGAGACTTCTGGTCCTCACCGGCACTTTTCCTGTCCAGCTCTAACTCAACTTCAGAACACAATGGCTTTTTAGAGGTTTATCTCTTTAAGTGGACCCACAAGGATGGTCCGAGTCCTTTCGCTCCTGACATATAACACTGTTAGAGCAGAAAACACGGCATGTGATCCATGCGAATAGACCCTGTGGCGCTCCGAGTTCCCATCTTTATTATTACTCACTGTCTGGGTCCACTTCCTCTGAAACAAACCACAAAGGCTCACTGTAAGGAATTGACACCATATTAGGAGCTAAGCTCCATGCAGCCAACATTAGTGGGATGTCAGATAGACTCAGAAGAGACATGAAACAAGCAATATTTGCACTGTGCCCTGAAAATCCTCCAGACTGATGCCATTTATCTTGTGCATACACAAAACAGTGTTTGCTGGCACCCAGCGTGAATGCAGAGGATGTTTTGTTTAGCATGAAGCTACTTTTGGAAGAATCATTAACACAAATCGTACGCAGTAATCACAAACACAAATTTGAGGCAGCCATTTACATTAGCTCAGCAGATACCCCGTTGATAATCTTGTTTACAATGAGAACAACAGATAAAAAAGACACGGCTCGGACTGTGATTGGTGCTAAAAATACCACGGCCCCAAAAGGCTTTGTGACTGCTTCCTAACAGAGCGTATTAACAGGTACAACAAATTGTTGTCTTGGCCTTTATACTGAGAACATGAAGCCACCAATGCAGAAGCTCAAAGGTTTTCCTTTCTTTGTTAAAGAGACCTCAACCTTTACTGTCTATCATCCCGTCTCTCCATCTTATTTCTCATCACTTAAAGGTCAAATTTCCGTAAAGACCACAAATAGAAGTTTGATGCCTCTCCGTCTGCGCCGTCTCTGGTGTTTAGAGCTTGTTCTCTAGTATGCAAATGCTGCACAGTATATTTTCTAAGTATCCATTTCTATTCATACCGCACACTGCTATTTGTAAGAGTCTGGAATAAGCCTGTCAGCAGTGATGAAATTTCATATTCATGGAAAATTTCCAGAGCAATCTCCATCCCTGGAACACGTCAAGGGATTACCTGTGTGCATTATGTATGCTGTGCAGGAGAGGGAGGGAACTAATAACATGATGACTTTAAAGCTTCAAAATGAACGTCTCACCTTTATGGTAATATTTCTAATTATAGATACTTCCATGCTCTAAATGCTGCACTGGTTATTTTACTATTGAGATTTCTGTTATGTCTTTTTTATGTTTTCATACACGCCATTTATGCTGCTCTGATTTATATTCACTTTTCTTGGCTTTGTCCTCTTTTTTTGTACTGCAATGAAGACAACCAAATAAGCATTAAAGTGACATCTTTTCTCTTGTAATCAGGACTGGGGCTGCACGATTTTGAAAAAATATGTAATTGCGATTATTTCAGACTGATACTGCAATTTGCGATATGAGAGGGAATTATAATTTTTACATCATTATTCTCATTTTCATTGAAAAACATAGTAAAACGATTATGGTGTGAAACAAAGATGTTTTCTTAAGCCTGCAGAATATGATGTGCAGGTCAGGACATCTCTGAAGCACCACAATATTTCATTTAAAATGGTACTTTGACACACATTTTGCCTTTAATATTGCACCTCCTGCGATTTGAAAACTGCAGTAGGCCATATTTCGATAAAATTTTGATTAATTGCGCCGCCCTAATCAGGACCGTGATCAAAGACATACTTTGTTACTTCTGTTATCAAGGAGCAACGACTCTAAATCTTTCATTTCTCAATATGAGTGGCGTGTGATGTGTGATTAAATATTTAAAGCCTCTGAACACCCACATAGGTGTTCTCAGTTAATCTGGGTGATTAGACCTCTTCTCTATAGACTAATTGAGTGACATTTTCCTGAATCTCCTGTTAGCTTTGTTGAACCGGTTAGGGCGGGACTAATTACACCTTTACCATTCTTATTGGTAGATGAAGACTTGTGACTCCGACCCAGCATCAACCTGAGCAGAGGTCTAATCAGCCAGAATAACTGAACACACCTGAGTGGGTGTTCAGAAGCTTTAAGTTCATACTTCAGTGCCTGAATTGAAAATGCTCTCAGAAATCTGAAACTCTGCACTCAATCATCAGTTAGAGGTTAGAAAGTAGGTTTATTTCAATACAGGTCTTTTATATATTTGAGCTTATATTCATTTAACGCAGGAGAGCAAATATCAAGTGCTATACAACATTTTGAAGAGCCAGTCCTCTTGAACTGTGTGTCAGCCTGAATACTGGCTTGTACACTACAAGGAAGTCATGCTTCAAATACACAGCTACGACAACACCTAAAACAACCTTTGTATTGTTGTCAGCACACTCAAAGCACCGTATAGAATGTTCCGTGACCCGTTATAAAACTAGGTTAATTACAACGTAAATAATAGCAGAGTCAATATGAAAACAAAAGAAACTATGTGACTACGTAAAGGGTTAGTTTGATCGGGTGTGTTCGCACAGATTCCTTCAAGTGCCGTACACATGCCACATCTTTTGTGCGCTCAAATCCATTGTTGTCAGTATAGATGCGCGGCAGGCACGCCCAAACGCAAGAGCGACGTCATCACGAGATAAAAATAGTTTCAACTTTTGGAACGCTGCAGCGCGCACTGCATGTCAGGTGACAAGGAACAAGTTAATTATTTGAGTGCAGGGCTATCCAGAGCTTTATGATCAGTCCCACGGACTATTTTACTTGCTTCATACCGCCACAATATCCAGTTGAAAGGTCAGCCAGATTGACACATCGAGCAGTGAAGCTACTGTGAGGGATTTACGGTGCTGGAAATCCATTTATCTTTGTTTTGACTGAGTTTAGTTTAGTCAGTGAGGCTTCCTGCTAAATTACCGCAACTTCATCGTCATCATCATCAGGTTATGCAGGTTATATTTGTTAAGAAACGACAGGCGCGACAGGACCGCAACCTCCCAAGGACAATGGAAACAAAAAAAAGTAGCGCAGCTGGCATTTTCCATGCATTTTAGATGCGGCATGTGAACGGCCCCGAAAGAATCAAATGAGATAGTCGGTCTAGTAGCCAGTGGAAATAGTCCTAGTGGTGGAGTCTAGAGAACTACCTGTCCTTTTCCATCAGTTGACTGGCAGTCTTAAAGGCGCAGGTGCATCATGGGTACTGGAAAGAAATTCTAGGGCGCACATTTGCCCCTATGTAACGCACCAGCTGTCACGAACACAGGGTCGGTCTTAGGATCTTATACCGTCTGTTATATGTATGACATCCACAAATAACCGGAGTATGTGGAGCACACACAGAAAGCACACAAATACAGTACACAGAGCACGTGGGCTGGGGATTTGAGGACACATCTCCTTGGTATTGGTAGGCAGTGTGTTGGATGCAGAACGTGAGCGTGATACCAGCCCCTCCGGGCTCCACATGAATCATGTATATTACATAAGACTTGAGAGAGAGAGAGACGATACACTAGGGATCAGCGGTGCCCTCCCCCTGCCCATCCACCACATCTCTTTCCCTCTATTCCTTCTGTTGCTGCTTCTCACACACTTGATTCATTTATTTAAAGAAAGTAAATCAATTAAAGCTTTAAAAACATCCACCCCTCACACACATTTATCACACACACACACACAGTCGGCCTCCTCTCTGTGGCAAGGACATCTGGCACGTTTCACAAGCTGGCTATGTGAGGGGAGAGTGTGTGTGTGTGTGTGTGTGTGTAGGCATGTGTGTGTGTTTGTGTGGGGGGGAGGGGGACTGGAACATTGGACGGCTGAAGTGAAAGGAAAGCTGGCACAAGTGGCGGAGTTCAGCGAGTACATGCCATTAACAGAAGAAACAAGAAGGACACAAGCTCTATAGTAGGGCCGGGACGATTCAACTATCGCCTGATTTGATACTATCACGATACTTGGGTGCCGATTCAATGTGATTTTTAAGTATTGTGATTTGATATTACGATTTATTGCTTTTTTTAACACTAGATCATGGGAAAAAGTTAAATGATACACTTTTTACTTTGTAAAATATCTAAATTAATTCAGTAAAAATATTTGATTTTCAGCATGTATATAGTCAGAGATGTCCTGAGGTCAAATATATCAGTCATTGTCAGGAATTACTTGTTACTTTTTTTTTTTAGCAACCCAAAAATCAAAGAACAAACATTTCTGTCACAAATTAGTGGTATTTTATTTTTATTTTATAAGGGACATGTAATGTTTTATACTTATACTTATTTCCATATATGTATTTTGTATATAGTTCCTTTTGAAAACACCTTATTTTGAAAACCGGACATAGTCACACGTGTATACTTCTGCCTACTTCGCCAAGTCCGTCGCTAGCTCTCCCGTCAGCTCTGTTCTCTTTATACAAATGCATTTAACATAAATGTCAGTATATGGGTGCCCTACAGTTGTAGCATCGGACGATTTGACCACGGAGATGAGAGTGACAGCTGGCTTGACTGCACGTTACCGCAATACGATAACGTTTCCTGTCCATGACAGAGTTAGCATGCGGCTTCAGCCATGATGAGTAGCTCTGCTTTTCCTGTCAATGTGTGAAACCCAAAGTGTTTCCATACTTTACTGTATGTGTAGTGTTTACCACTTTGGATTTAAAATGCGAGGGTGCAGGTCGTATCCACGCCGACCCCCCGCCGCTTTCTGCTGTCTACGGCCTAGCTTGTTTTGATTGAAGGATATGGCACGAATATGAGGTCACGTTGCTCAAACTACAACAATAAAAGCGATAACTTCCTTCTAACTCCGCATTAGACTCAAATGAAGCAAATATATAGTTTCTGGCATTAGAAAATAGATTTCAAAATCGTAAAAAAAATAATTGCGATACATAGGTGAATAGATTTTTTTCCCCACCCCTACTCTATATGTGCTGTGGTGGCTGATGCCACTTCCAGGCGTGAACCAAATGTCCCTCCTCTAGGCAACAATCAAATCAATTTGAATACCTCACAATAAAAGATAATAATCTAAGATCAAAACCTGATCTGAAGGTTGTTGCGGGGCGATAACCAGAGCTTGCTAGCCGTGCTAAAAAAACCCAGAGGACGCTAAATGTCACGGCTGATTAAAACCTTATGACAGCAATGTGACCGCAGACAGCATCATCTCTCCGTTTCACTCGATAGCGGAGGAAAACTGTTGCGACTCATTAGGGCAGTGAATGGATTCGCAGAGTGGGTGGGATTGAGCTCTCAGCCGCCGCTTTCTGAGGCAGAGGAACCTGACCGACCCAAGGGTAAAAGGAAGCCAATTTAATCTAACTGACCTGCAAGACGGAGGGGAAAATAACCTCAATCAATTCTCAAGAGACGGGCGAAGATGGCGGTTTAGTCGATGTGTATCATGTGGGAGCGGAGAGAGAAAAAAAAATTTGTGTGTTTGTGTCTTACCTGATGCGTGACCATGAGGGAGCAGGGTGAAGAGGAGGAGAAGCGCGGAGGCAGCCAGCCTGTGGGCTAGAGAGGAGGAGGAGGTGGAGGAAGAGGAAGAGGAGGACGGGGCTCTCGTCTGAAACGCTACCATTCCATCGCACATCTTTTCCTCCGGCGACCAGCGAGAGTCCTCTACGGCTTAACCTGTCCAGGCCACATAGAGAGGAAGGGGGGGAGGGAGGATTACTATCAACATTCAGCGAGGATTATGTAACCAAAAGCAACACAGAGCGACAGAAGGGAACACAGTGAGAGAGATATACGGGAAAGAGAAAGGGCCTTCTGCACGTCATCAAGTGTCAGTTGGTTTCCTGGTAATAACGAAGGCATGAATGACTCTACGTGTATTTCCTCTTCTCATACTTTAGTTCCTTAAACGGCAGCCTGCTATTTAAACCACCCACAGGCAGACAGACAGCAATTTCCAGCGCTCCCTTTTTTGAAAACCATCAGCAGCAGCAGCAGCAGCAGGAGAGTTCCTCTGATCTCCCCTCGATCCCCACTTTTGGCTCTGCCACGAGATCTAACTAAATAAAGCAGCCATTACACTCCGCTGTAGATGATGTAACGGGGAAACAGATCCGTGCTGCTGATGAGGTGGGAGCATTAGAGGGGAGAGAGGCTAAAAGTGTGAGAGAGAGAGAGTCAGCGCAAACCAAAACAGTGATTACAAGTGCAACTTTTGCAAAAAAAATCTTAATGGGTAGGAGAGGAGCTGCATTTTACTGTAGCTTCATCATTAAATGAGTAAAACTTCAATAAGTTTAGGACTCACTCGTGTATTGGGCAGAATTGCCTATCAACAAAACTTTTTGGTATTTGGTCAATAATAGTTTGTTTATGCATTTAGAAATGTCAGGGCTGTAAAGGTTAACGCGATAACAACGTGTTAGCGCAAATTCGCCACTAATTCCTTCAACACAAATTGCAACTTTTAGGTTCTTTTACATTGACACACTGACAGCTGTTGTTGCCTGTTGGGTTTGAGTTTGCCATGTTATGATTGGAGCATATTTTTTAAGGCTAAATGCAGTACCTGTGAGGGTTTCTGGACAATATTTGTCATTGTTTTGTGTTGTTAATTGATTTCCAATAATAAATATATTCATACGTTTGCATAAAGCAAGCACATTTGTCCACTCTCATGTCGATAAGCGTATTAAATACTTGAAATACTTGAAATCTCCCTTTAAGATACATTTGAACAGATAAAAATGTGCAATTAATCTGCGATTAACTATGGACAATCATGTGGTTAATCGCGATTAAATACCTTAATCGATTGACAGCCCTAATAAACATACATAAACAAAACCTTTTGTAGCAGGGATTCATCTAATGTATTTATTAAAGCTTTTTTGACAAAGAGGGTGCAGCACTTTACAGTTGAATGATAAACAGATGCCATACCTGCTGTGATGCTATGCTGCCATATGCTGCACATTGTTATAAGCAATAGAGTTTGACAGATAATTTATGGAAAGATAACTTAATCAGGTGCTACTTTCTTAAATATGTCCTGTACTCTTTATCTGCTCATATGGTCAACATACTATATAAGCTGTAAAGTATGTTTTTTTGCCAATATCAGCTTAACAAGCTTCTGTTTGGTTCCTTGCCCCGCTTATGACGGACTGACAAAATGTTGTTTAAGTTCTTATCTACTAAAAATTGTTGTATATGTCTGCAAAAAACAAAAACATTTAAATGTCAAATCAAACACTGTGTTCCCAAAACAGCTGGACGGCAGCCGAGAAAAGCGAAGAGGAGATTAAGAGTTTTATCTTTAAATCAGAAAACACAGACAACACAAATCTCTCTCCATGATACCAACTTAAAAAACGTCCTAAAAGCATTTGTCGGTTGATTGGGGGGATACAACGAGACGAACACCATCATTACATAAATGAGACGCAGGTGCACATAGTGTTGTTGCTACAGAGAGATTGGGATGAAGTAGCAGTAGTTGCGTTTTTGTGGGAGAACTAGCTTAATGCTGGCAGACAACATATCCTCAAGAGAGGGCAGAGGGCCCATTACAGCTACACAAGGCTGCTGAGCTAATGGCTACAGTAATGGCATGGCTGCACTTAGAGAGAGCCGTGAATTTGATTGCAGATCTGCTGCGTGGCCACTGGCACTGCCACGGACGACCTGGAACTACAGCGACGAGGGAAGTAGCTGTAAACACACACGTTCATAGTTGTTTTTCCTGCTCTAGGTTACATTTTAAATGACCAAAAGATCAAGATATTTCTTTCCAAACGATTTTCCAACACAAACAGCAGGACCCCCTACTGCCTGCCACCTTTCTGATGTCCCTAGGATGGAGGCATATACCTGCATGTGGTGCATGCCACTGGGAGAGAGTGACGTAAGCCGGATTTGGCAGGACAGTTTGGGTGCCGCATTGAGCCAAAGGGCAGGCAGTCAAAAACACATGCAGGGGGCTCTGTGCCAGCCATTTGATCCATAGACACTTTCTCATTTGTCCATGTTGGGATCAGAGCGCTGCTGGGTTACAGAGAGGCCCTACGGTAACTCACATGATGCTTTTACCAGATGAATGTCTTATAAATATCAAGGACAAACAAAAGTCACAAAAAAATATGTTTTGTTCACTCGTTGGGATGTAAATAACCACTTGGGATGGCATTTCTAATGCAGTGCTGACCTCCTGAGAGAGCTGAGGGCAGAGTATTGACCGGCAAAGTGAAAACTTAAGCAGAATTAGCTCAATTGCTTCCACACAAGAGCGTCTGAGAAAAAGGACAAAGTCATTAAATCTGCGCTAAGGTATCCCACGAAACACAGCGTTCCAATTAGCTGGAACAAGATAGCTCGGAGCCTGAAAACGGAAAGATCTTTTAATGCGCCGACTGTATGCCCATGTATTTAATTGATTAATAACACAGCAGGCAGTTTGACAGCAAAAGAAAGCACAAAAATACTTCAAGTTTGGATGTCAACTTTCGAACTGTGTGGGTTTCTTGTCAGACGCTGCCAAAGATGTCGAGCTTGACGGATCACATTAAAGAACGAGCCGCTATTTTAAAACTTCCAAGAGATTCAGTTTGTGTTTCCTGGAACAAAATTTGGTGTCAAACCACGTAAACAAACACTTCCTGCCGGCAGCTGCATGTAGCCAGGTAACATCGGCTTTCAGGCCTGTAGTGCCACTGATGTATGTACAGTCAAACAGCGTGTGTTTAAATAGCTATCAGTATCATTGCAATGTCATTCTTAATGGCTGACATTCAAGCCGTTATTGCAGTATGACTACTCGCAGTTATATTAGTGTCACTGGAACAGGATCGGTGACAGAATATGATATATATCTTATCAAACGGGAAGCACCAACAGAAGCTACTAAAAGGATTTCAAATATACGAAGAAAGCAAAAAATGATCTAGACTTACTCAAAGAGGACCTATTATGCTTTTTACCCTTTTCTTTAGTGTTATATAGTTTTTTGTGCATGTAAAAAGTCTGCAAAGTTACAAAGTCTACGCCAAAGGGAGTTACTCTCTCCCACAGAAACACTGCTCCTGAACTGCCTGAATCGCCTTGATTGAAGTCCCGCCTTTTCCTCCGTAGCGTGGTGATGTCACCAAGTAACACATTTTGCTTAGCAGCTAGTTTGGCACACCCTCAAACAAAGCTAGTTATTTCATCTCACGCAGGCGCAGAACGTACGTGGTAGTTGGCCGTCGGCTGTAGTCTTTGCGGTGTGTTCGAGTGAAACTTTTTGGCCAAGACAAAGGCGATGTGAGGCGACTCAAAGGTCCGCCTCCGTCGCCGCTAGTTCTTTGATGTCGGGTCGGTGTGTCTGGGCCATAAGACAGAGGGTGAAAAGAGTTGCTGCAGCCCAGCCGGTATGAGAAAAATAAAGCGTGTTCTAGTAGGAACCCAAAATACAAGTATGAACCTGAAAATAAGCATAATAGATCCTTTAACATATTTGATAAAACATGTAATGACACGAAACACGTCAGCTCATAACCACAGATGTTGCAAGAAAGGCAAACACTTACTGGCGTCATACAGAAGAACAAGACAACTTCCTTGTTTCATACAAGGAACAGGACGGGACAGTGGATTGGATATAATTGTAAACTGAGTATCTTTTGGTTTCTAACTGTTAGTCACATAAAAAAGCTAATTTAAGATGTTACCTACTTTAAAAAATCATCAATAATGTAAATAATCATTAGTTGCAGGCCTAAATGACATTGCTAAAAATAGCAAGGCTATTTCTCAGTTGTGTAGGCAGCCATATTTTCGGCCCATTTCATTAAGAAATTGGAGGTTTTCACAGCATAAATACTTTGTCTGTTTAGTCCTCCACTTGGGGAAAAAACTACGCAACTCTCCACTTCAGACACCAGTGAGACGAGCAGCCAGCCAGCAGGCTGCTACTGCAGTTTTTCAGCTGCCCGAGGCTCCTGGAATGCAAAGGGAGCCAAGGAGAGCAGCAGCGCAGGCATGTGTCCGGGAACAGAGAGCACTCAGTGTGCCAAAGAAACAGCCGGGAGGAGATTTCCACCCGATAGGCCCCAATGCTACTGCTGCTGCTGCTGCTGCTGCTGGTAGAGCCCGCCTGGGCCTGTGGAGGGAGCCCAGAGACGGGGCTCTGCATGGCAGCACAGAAAGGACCCTTTGTTATGAAGCATTATGTAGTGTTAAGCCCCACAGCGCCCGAGCACCCCCCTGCTCTGCCGCAAGGAGGGGGACAGAAACAGACTGAAAAATGGAGGAGAGAAGTAAGATGAAACAAGAGAAACACTGTCATATGTTATGTTGACAGTGGTGAAAGGTGGGGAAAGCCGAGAATGGGATTGAAGCCAAACACAGTGTTCTTATCTGTACTCACAAGATGTTTTCTCTAAGCTATGTTGTCAAACAGAAAAAAAAGCCTCTGAATGCTGGACTGGGAGTTGTAAGAAAAAAATCTCACTGCAGTCACACAATGGGTTTTAAATTGAGAACCATTAAAGCTGCCTATTGTATATCTGCTAGAGAGCCAGAGTGTGTACAATGTGTAAGAACAAAACAAGTCGATCCGAACAATGGGAGTCAAATGAGGGATTGTGACACTTAAGTTCTGCGGGCGAAAAACATCTTTAGGTTTGAATCAAGTCATTAAAAGTAGAAAATATATACACAAACACTGGGTATTGTTGATCACTTAGAATGATAAAAACATAATAAAATACCAGGAAATAACGGAAGCAGGCACGCAAACACATAAAATAACAGTTGCCTACAAAAATCGTATTGGCGGAATTTCTAGGGACAAAGTAGAGCAATGACTAAGTGCAAACAACATACTGTTTGGTCAGTTTTTATATTTGATCTTTCATCACAGTCCCGCTCGACAAAGTCGCCCACTAACGGGACAATGTTCACTGATAGTGGGTTTTATACTTGTGGGCAGGGAATTAAATTAGCACCTGCCAAATACAAGGTAAATGTTGGCAGTTGCAGGTAAAATCTCAGGTCACCTACCACCGTGGCAGATAGGTTTTCCTTATATTAAGGAATATTTATAAAAAGCTTGGAAAAGATTGACTAAGTCAATAGTTTATTTCATTTGTAAAGAGATGTGCCCTCTCAAAGTAGTGCTACGGTGTTTGATGTTACAGAGACTGTGATGAAGGCAAATGCAGATCCCACTGTTCAGATTGCATGAAAAAGTAAACTTTTTTTAACTCAGATTGTATGCATATGGTGGTGATCTTTTTACTATGACAGTTTTCCTAAAATTACATTAAAAGAAATCGCAATATATCGCCTTGCTTACAGTATCGTAATATATTGAATTGTAAGCCCTGTATCATGATATGTATTGTATCGCCAGATTCTTGCAAATACACAGCCCTAGTTTTCCTAAAAAAAATTTTTTTTTTTAAATCGCAATATATTGAATCACTACATCTGTATTATGATGGGTATCATATCACCAGATTCTTGCTCTACTTCATAGGTCATTTAAACGTGTATATTTCATCTTTGTTCTCTATTATGATGATAAACAGCTCACCTTTGGACTCCCTGCACTTTGCTGTGGTTTAAGTGTCATATCTCACCCTGCCCAGCTAAACAAGTTATGACTCAAACTCTCAGAGGGAGGGCGTGGGGAAATTACACTGCTAGGAATATCTGAGCAAGACGGGACCCTCAATAACTCAATAATAATACATCTCTGTAACTGTACGAAACGTGGTCTGTCTTAACTGGCTTCATAGCAGCTCTAAAGCAGAGTCACACGCTTCGACACGTGCAACTGTACTGCGAGCTATTTAAACAAAGAGTGTGGTGGGCTGCCAGCACTACACACACACACACACACACACACACCAATTCTAACAAAAGTAGCTATACAATACAATTGTTAGAGCTTCTGTCCCAGCTAGTCTCACGTTAAAAAAAAACACCATAAATAATCTAGATATTGTGCTACAACGTGTATTAACTGTACTCTGTGTACAATAATTGTTGCGTTTACAATACAGTAACGTTACAGCTGTTAACTGTTAGAGACTTTAGTCAGTGTCATTGTCAGTGCATGTCACAGCCTAAGAGACAACCACAACAACACATAATAGATGTAACTCACACTCTGCCTTTTATTTACTTTACTTTTTATTTTGTTCTTTTTTAAAATTTGTATTTATTATTGAATTGACGCTTTGTGGCAATATTGTTCACCTGACAGTCATGCCAATAACGCAAATTGAATTGACTGTACTAACTAGCTACTGGAGCCAGGTTTTTACTGTTTTTATTGTATTTTCTAAGCACTTTACGATACAACTTTATTGCCATTTTGCACTGAAATTCATTTTGCATCCATAGGCAGCTCAGTTTGAGGAAAAAGTACACATACAATAGACATACTGTTACCATAGACGGACAGACAAGTAAAACCCATCAGACAAAAAACAAAACACATCACAATTATTCATACATAACCCATTACAAAATTACCATCTGTCCTCTGGATTTACATGTCTTTAGCAGCACATTAATTATTATTTAAAACTTTGTCAAGCAAAGGGTGTGTTATATGATAACAACTTTACTGACATATATGTCAGACATATATTAATACACTGAATGTGAAATACATTTGTCTCTGCAATATATCCTTGATCTAATATACACCTCAAGTGCAACTACCTTTGTTTACATTTTATTTATTACATCTACCCTACCTATTTTACAAGTGCAATTACCTCTGTTTACATTTTATCTATTTTTTATATTTTATACTTCTAGTGTAACACTTCTGTTTATATTTATTTATTACATCTACTTTACCTGTTTTATTTATATTCTATTCTTTGTATCCCAGAGTTCCTAGCGGCTAGCTTAATTAACAACACTTGACGGTTGAAGCTAGTTAGTTGATAAAACACTAAATTGACAACTCATTATTCACCTTGACTAATCAGTAAATGTTGCTGTAGCTTTGTAAACATGTTCGGCTGTTTTTAATAATATAAAAAACGAATATAACAAGGAGGAAAAGAGAAAGAGAAGAGCTCTAGTAGTGGCCTTATGTGTGCTTAGCTTGCGAAAAACAACAAGAGCAGACTCACCAACGTAAAGGTTACCAGCGGTGGAGTCCTCTCTCTCCTCTCTCTGCTTCACAATAAAGGCATTAAAGATGGTAAAATAATGGCGATAACTCCAAACTAGAATGTGGTAAAAAATAATAGTAAAAAATGTGATGTTTTCGTCGTGTAGTTCCGTCAGTAAAGTGATCCGTTTGTTCCTTGTCCTCCTCGGCTTCTTCTAGGTGAGTGAGCGGAAACACAACTCAACTCTACCAGCTGCCTCGCTCTCTGGCTCTCGCGCGGTCTCCATGGCTACCTCGGTGAAAAAGGGCGGTGACTAAATCTGTCACAGGGCGACTACGACTTCAAAATAAAAGCACAGCACAGAGACAAAAGAAATCGACAAAATAATAAATAATTAAAAAAAATACACCCCAAATTCAGAACAATAAACACTGCATATGTATTTTTCTTATTTTGTCGATTTCTTTTATTATATTTTATTATATCATATTGTATTGTATTATATTATATTATATTATATTATATTATATTATATTATATTATATTATATTATATTATATCATATTATATTATATTATATTATATTATATTATATGATGTTATATTATATCATCAAAATAATAAATAATAAAAAATACACCCCAAATTCAGAACAATAAACACTGCATATGTATTTTTCTTATTTTGTCGATTTATTTTATTATATTATATTATATCATATTGTATTGTATTATATTATATTATATTATATTATATTATATTACATATTACATTTTACAATATATTACAATATAACTGTACATTTCTATAGGGAAATTCTCTATAATGACACATACACCATACCAAATGCAATTTTTTTAGTTTCTAGTCAACACACCAAAATTCAGAACAATAAACACTTCAAATGTATTTTTCTTATTTTGTCGATTTCTTTTATTATATTATATTATATCATATTGTATTGTATTGTATTATATTATATTATATTATATTATATTACATATTACACTTTACAATATATTACAATATAACTGTACATTTCTATAGGGAAATTCTCTATAATGACACATACACCATACCAAATGCAATTTTTTTAGTTTCTAGTCAAGACACCAAAATTCAGAACAAATGAAAAAAATGTCTTGACTAGATACTAAAAAATTGCATTTGGTATGGTGTATGTGTCATTATAGAGAATTTGTACAGTTATATTGTGTGATGACCTGCAGAATGGCTGAGATGCCAAACTGTAATAATGGCATATTAAAAAAGTGTAATATAATATAATATAATATAATATAATATAAAAAATAAAACTATTTGCTGAGAATCAGGAAATGCAACAACATGTACATTTGGCCTACTTTTCTTAGATTAACTATCTTTATCCAAACACCTCTTGTATGATGACTTTATATATAGATAGATAGATAGATAGATAGATAGATAGATAGATAGATAGATAGATAGATAGATAGATAGTAACTTTATTGATCCCGAGGGAGATTCAAGTTTCCAGCATCACAGTTCCATAGTGCAAAACATGTTAGTAAAAAGGTAGTAAAAAAGTTAGTAGTGCAAAGTACAAAGTACAAACAAATATACCAGATATAAAAATACAAGGAGATGAAGAAAACTGTTAAAACTAAATATAGTGCAGGGTAACAGCTGTGATACAGGACTATTAAAAAAGTGAATATAGTGAAGAAGAGACTGTTAAAAATGAATATAGTGCAGGGTAACAGTATATATTTAGTTGATATGACAAAAAACATAACTAAATTATTTGAATGATTTTGTCACTTTAAATTACCATTTAATATTCAAGGTAAATGAAATTCAACACCGGAGAGGTAAATGTGAAAAAGACAGTCAAGAGGTAGTGTAAGTGAATCTTATTATGTGATGTGGGCCTATTGACCTGTTACCTGTTAAAATAAAATAAGAAAATACTAAATGCTAGTCCACAATGGACTGTGGATATCTTAAACGTTTTTTTGTGTGTGTGTGTGTGTTTTACTTTTTGATATATTGATGTTTGCATCCTGAGCTATATCATGTCATCTTTGATGTGTTGTCTGCCTCTGCTTTGTCTAAAAATACATCTGCAAGCACCTGGCTATACCATCTGAAAGGTTCTTATACTGTCATTGCAATATTTTCTTCACCTCTAATAATTCACAAAGTCTTTTCAGTTGCTTTTGCTAGGCTGTTTCATTAGATCATCTCATATGTTTTTTCTTTGTAGTTGTTGCTGCTGGAGAGTACATCATCACAGTGTGCATATGCATTACATCTATACTTAGATGAGTAGTTGTTCAACACAAAAGGTGGTGAATAAATAGACATATGATCTAAATGTTCTTATGCAGTATGACTATATTCCATTATATGATATACAGTACTGCACTATATTTGCACAATGTGCTTGCAGATAGAAGATAGAAGAGAACGAGTGGGTGGAAATTTTACTTTCATTCACTCAGAGGGGAAAGAAAGTGAGATCTCTCATCGCACTTAACCGCAGTTCACCATGCACAGTAACCTTGCAAAACATAATGCGTCACTGCAAAGAAGCATCAAAAGAGGCCGTGACTTATTCAGTCCTTTAAGAGAGTTCATAAAGTATTTACAAACATCTCTGTCCTACAGCTAGATCAGAAAATATTGAATCAATCATGTCTTCCGAGTAGTTGTACTAAAGAAAATGAATGAGTAATTGATTTTCTGGATCCATGAAATATATGAGGCAGATATGGCATCCAAGGTTTATTATAGAGAAATGTTGACTAGGAAGATATAAACTGAATTTGGCTTTAATGTAAGAATAATTTCATCCATATCATACAGTTATCTATCCTTTATCCTCGTCATTTTCACTTCACATAGAAAGTAAATAGGTGCCTTTAAGAAACTACACTCAAATTAGTATTTAGCAAAGTGAGACAATCTTTTTTATATTGTAATTTTCCATACACAAGAATCTATTGTAATGGCTCATAGTGTTTTGTGAAGGTATTCATGATAATTGTATGGTTATTCAATTTATATTTCACAGTTTTATCTGTTTTTTCTACTTTAAAATATGTATTGCATTGTCCTTCAAATGTTGGTCTAAGTAATCTGTCTCTGTACTTGTTATGATGTTATTGCACATAGCAAAGGGTGCAAAGGTCAACTCCAGTCACATGAATCATTTCATGCAACAGTTGTTGGTAGGAAGGAAAGTCATATGCCAGCAATGACTAAAGAGGTGCTGCTCTAAATATAAAAATGCATACTAGGGTGGCGCTGCCTCAATGTCCAAAAACAGATTAGTTAAAACCATTTCATTTCCTTGGCAAATTGTCAGATGTTTACAAGTGAATTCACTTTTACTTTCGCTTTCTCCATTTCCAGTTAATGTTGGCTCGCTCCCTTGTCTCTACTTACATCCCCCTCCTGTTCTAATTTCCCGTCTTTATCTATGAACTCCCTTCATGACCCCAGAGGGTTTGAAGCCCATGGCACTGGTCAACCAACGATTCATTGGATAAAACTCCTGCTAAACACCTTGACATGTCATTGAGTCCTAAAAGAACCTCTGAGATGAAGACATCCACAGCAGGTCTCGCCTAGAGAGATAAACATGAGGCAGCTGAGCCCAGTGTCCTGCCATTTTGCTCATTAATATGTAAATACATGCAGCAAGGTGGTCCAACTAATCAGATAACCTATCCAGGGGAACATGTGGTGTAAATTAGTTTCCTATCATGTAGACTAATGTCCTTGTCTTACGGTGTTCATGCTGATAACACAAGGGCATACTCCAAATACCATATACTGTGTTAGGAGATCAAAATTAAATGTTATTCTTGTACAGGAAGGGCGACTTGACCTTTCATGTTAATACTCTGTGCCAATGCTGACATCTAGTGGCTGCTTCACCCCCCTACAAACATGTACAGGTTCCTGAGTTCATCATATTTGTTGGCAAATATTTATTTCTTAATAACATTAAATCTTTATTTCATTTTATCTCATATTTGAACAAAGCTAATCTCACGTTGGTGCCCTGCCTGCATGGTGCCCAGTGTCAACTGCTAAATATATGGATGGTTACGTGAAGACAATGGAGCTGCTGGGTCTCTGTGGTAATCACATACAGGTGCTCTTTGGATCCTTCAGGTGTATTGGGCTCATTCAGTCTTGTGAAGGGCCCATTGCATGGGTGGAAAAAAGTACAAAATGCAAGTCTCCCTCAAAAATAATCCAAGGCACACTGTAGTGTTTGAACAAAATTAAAATGCCTTTATTTTACATGGCAATAATTGTTTAAAATGACCAACGCGTTGAGACAACATAGGTCTTCATCAGGGTCACTGTGAGCATTCAGCAGTAGCTTGCACACCTATATTGTGTTATACTAATCAGTAGAGTGGGAGGGTGGTTCTCCATCAATGAGCAAGCCTATTGGTGGAAAAACATGGTAACAGGTAAACATAAATGACTAAAATAAAGACAAATATGATATGATACAATGTGACTACTAAGTCAAGGTGGACCCTATACTTTCTTATGTAGGTCTACACATGATGAGTTCCTCAATATATAACTATAGTCTCATCCACATTTGTCTGCCTACAAACACACATTGACTGCAAAATGACCTTACCTTTCAATAGTTCAATATATTAAAACACAATTGTCTATTATTCCTGAAGTGATATTTCATAAATATTTCTGCTCATGGCAACAAACACATATTATTTACAAATCACCTTAACTTTCAGTAGTTCAATCAATTAAAATACAATTTTTATACAGTGTTATTGTGATAAAGTGATAGTGATATTGTGATATTATATATAAGTGATATTTCACAAAAAAGGAGAAAAGTCTGTCTCATCATTGAGGCTGGGGTTTGTTGCTTTTAGTTGAACAAGATATATGTACGGTTACATTCCACAGGGGGGGATAAACCCCTGCTTTCCCTGTCCGTACTGCCACACAAATTTCTTCTTAGGTTTTATTTTTAATACATTTATTTTAAATTGATGTTTAAATATACGATGAGTAAACAAAGCAGTACACTAACTAAGCAAAAAAACACTAGAGGCAGTTTATCCAAAAACCTGTCCCCCCTATTCCTGGAAAAGTGGTTTCGCCCAGTTGCCTCCCACTCCATGGTTGTTTCTGTTTACAAAATGCTTCGCAGTTGTACCACTACTACAGGTATTTTCAGGCTTATTAATCATTTTCTGGCTGGTTTGGAGATAATATTTGTGATAGGTATTTACAGTATGATCCAAACTAGTCTACGGATAACCAGTTTGTTTAAAACAAAGGCGGTAAGCTAAAACAAAAACCCTTAAACAAGCTCGAACCTGCAAAGTTACTCTCTTGCAAACTAGTTATTTAAGCTAACTAGTTATATCTTCAGGAGGAATTCATCCATAATGTGAGTTAGCTTTCATGTTTTAGTTGCTAAATACTCGTCGCAGGTTCCTTTTCTTTACATTTGGAGAACAGTGAGCTGTGTTATCTTGACCTTTCACCCAATTAGGTGTCCTTGAATGACTCTCTATTATAACTGAATGACCCCACTGTACCTGGATAATAAATGAGGATAATATGTGACAGAAAACACACAAAACTAAATTGTTTAAACACATTAATTTATATTAATATCTTTAATTTAAAGATATACTCACAAAACTCTAAAAGAAAAGCAAAAGATAGGTACAGTGGGGTCACATTTTCTGACAACAGCTGTCAGAAATTAACCTTATGTGTTGCTGGCTCACATATTTTGGTGTAACAGCAGGACAAAACACAGGTGTAATTGATTAACTTGGTCCCTTTCTATTTAGTGTGTCACACAGTCATTCCAGTGAGCCAGCATGCACAATACCAGAGCCCTGGCCCACCTCAAAGCAACAGGGCTCTGATTAATGTTATTAATTACACCTGTGTTCACCCTGCAATGACATGTAGCCAAGTCATGATATATAACATGATATAATTCTGTATAGAATAGATTGAAAGGGACCTGCACAGACATTTAGGGGCAGTTATAAATTATTATTAATATTTCTGAGTTTACCTGACCAAAAGTAAACTGCACGAAGACACACCCACATCATTATAACTCCATAAAAGAAAGTTACACGAGCAGAACTTAGGTGTTAAGGGACATTGTCCTTTAGGGACATAGACCTTTAAAAAAATCACTATGAGACATGGTCCCTCCAAAGTGGCACGACCAACCTCCTGGCTCATGGACTAAAAACAGATTTAACATCTAAGTTCTGCTTGTGTGACTTTCTTTTATGCAGTTATAATTATGTGGGTGTGTCTTCATGCAGTTTACTCTTGTTTCAGGTAAATATTTTTACCTGCCCCTAAATGTCTGTTCAGGGCCCTGTCAATCTATTCTATACAGAATATATCGTGTTATATATCATGACTTGGCTACATGTCACTGCAGGGTAAACACAGGTGTAATTAATAACATTAATTAGGTGCCCTGTTGCATTGAGGACCATAATTAATTTAATCAATTACACCTGGGTTTTGTCCTGCTGTTACACCACAATCTGTGACCACAGAGAGCCAGCAACACATAAGGTCACCATTATAGTATGTAAGTTTAAGTATGCTTTTATTGATCTTGACACATTCATGAGCTTAGGTGCCTGGGACAAATATGAATACATTTTGGTTCCCAAGATAAAAGTAAAATACACAGAGAATATCATTCAGCAACGTCAAATAAATGTTAAAATATTTTAATTAGAAGAAGATTATTGACGATTTGTGAAAATCCACACAGCAATGTTTTTCTATAACACTGAAGGTTTTAATTAATAAGATGACATGTGATACACACAGATGTTTTATTTTTTGTGAAAGCTATGACATTCATTTAATTCTTGATTGCATTGGCAGATGCAGTGACAACATAGCTGTACCAACAAGACTAAAATAAAGGCCTGAGTAAACGGAAAGGACATTCAGGCCATTACAGTGAGTCAGTGCTCCCATCTTGAAGAGCTGAAATGGCTTACTCACAGATCCGCCTGAAGATTCTCCCCAGCGTTCGCTGTCTCTTCGACAAACTGGTGCAGGTAAAAGTAGAGGGACTCGCTCCTCACAAACAAGTTCAACTGAGGTCCAAACTAGTGGATGACAGAGGGGTGATTTTCAAGGCTTCTGCGTTGTACAAAGCAGATGAAACTGGCCAGGTGGATGTCTGCTGTGCACCCTCTCTGGGAGGAAGTTACACCGGAGTGGAGCCCATGGGTTTGTTTTGGGCCTTGGCACCGGAGACGCCAAACAGTAAACTCCTGAAGAAGAATGTGCTCAGCCCAACACTGGTGGAGATAGAAGCGCTGTGTGGAGAGTCTGGTGAGGTCTTAGCCTCTGAAACCAACGAGAGAGGATACATGACAGAGGGGATGAAGAGAATACCTGTGGAAGAGGGAAGAATACGAGGAGTCCTCTTCGTACCACCAGGTTAGTTGTGTACTGTTGATGATACCTGAGAGATCGTAGAGATGTCAGTGTCCTACTTAACTTTCCCTCTCCTTGTTTTCTCCAGGAAAGGGTCCATTCCCAGGAATAGTGGATATGTACACATTTGGTGGCCGTCTTACTGAGCCCAGAGCCAGCCTCTTGGCAAATAAAGGTTTTGTTGTTCTGGCGCTGGCCTATATGGGCTACGAGGATTTACCAAAAGGCCCCAAAAAGTTGGATTTGGAGTACTTTGAAGAGGCTGTAACATATCTGAGGAAACATCCAGAGGTTAGTGTTAAAGATAATCACATTTGTAATATTAGAATCTCCATTTTATCTTTCCCAAAACGTTGTTATGTACTTATTGTGAAAAATGTGTCCAATGAATTAATAACTTAATATAAAGTGAGAATGTGTGAGATATATATAGGCCCATATTTGAATTTACTGTGTCAATGTTGCCATCTACTGGCTACTTTCTGATGGCACAAAGATAATTATAGAGCTAAAATGATTAGTTGATTCATCAGTTGACAGAAAATTGATCTGAACTATTTTTTTTATAACTGATTTTCTATTTCCAGCTTCTTATTATGAGAATCTTATGTGATAATAAACTGAATATCTTTAAAAGGGCTGCAACTAACAATTATTTTCTTTGTCGATTAATCTGATTATTTTCTCGATTAATCGATTAGTTGTTTTGTAGTGAAAGTTTGTCAGTCCAAAACCCAAAGATATTAAGTTTAATATGATATAAAACAGATAAAAACAGGAAATCTCCATGTTTGAGAGGCTGAAAACAGCATTTTGACATTTTTGCATGAAAAATTACTGTATCGATTAATCCATTATCAATATAGTTGGCAATTATTTTTCTGTCGATCGACTAATCGTTGCAGCTCTAGTACAATAATCTAAACATGATCATTAACACTATACCTCTCTGTGCAGGTTAAAGGTCCTGGGATTGGCATCCTATCATTGTCTCACAGTGGCGGTTTGGCTTTGGCCATGTCATCGTTCCTCTCTGGGATCTCAGCGACCGTCTGTATTAATGCCTGCAATGCAAACACTGTGATCCCTTTGCACTACAAAGACTTAGTTATACCTCCGCTCCCCCCTGTCATAGAGAATGTTAAATTCACAGACTCTGGGCTTGTAGATATTCGCGATGCCTTACCTGACCCTTCCTTGGAAAAGAACAGGTCGTCGCTGATTCCAATTGAACGTGCCAGCTGCCACTTCCTGTTTGCGGTCTCTGAAGATGACCACAACTGGAACAGTGCTTTTTTTGCCAAGCAGGCTGCTGCAACGCTGAGAAATAATGGCAAAGAGTCTTTTATGGTGGTGTCGTACCCTAAAGCTGGACACTTTTTGGAAGTCCCTCACATGCCGTATTGTCCATCTGGGTTTCACGGAGCAGTCGGGACCAATGTGCTGTTTGGTGGGGAGCCAAAAGCCCACGCCGAGGCTCAGCTGGACCTGTGGGAAAGAGTCCAGGAGTTCTTCAAGAGACACTTGAACAACAAGAGTGCTTTATAGCAAGCGGCGCTGCATCGAGTGCATCGAGCATCCAGAATGGCCGTCATTAGCAATGCTTAACCTTGCTTTTAGGTTTCTAATGAATGGAATTATCAAAGGGGTATTAAATGATACTGTAGTGTAGAGTAGAGTTGAGTATTCTTATGTTGAAGCTTTGGGTTTAATGACTTTTCAGAAACAAACTCTGCAACTGGCTTTTCTCCCCCATAAGCTCCAATAATAATGATGCGTCTGTTCCATTTAAGTATTTCACTACTAAGGCGAGACAGTGAGCGAGCACACAATACCAGGACCCTGGACCTGATGCATCTGAATGATATGTAGTCATCATCACTGTTACTTATTACAGCTGTGCTTTTTCTACGATCACATGACAAGATGTCTGCTGTGAAAACAACTCCCTAAATACTGTATATTTTAACAACTCATTCAAGTTTTATTTATATAGTACATGTCATACGACGGGTAGACTCAATGTGCTTCAAAATAAAAACAAAAAACAGGCACAGAAAATAAAAAACAAAATAAGAACATAAAAGATAAGACTGTATTACATATATACAAAACAAGATTAGAAGGTATTACATAAGTAAAAACACAAGATAAGGTATTACAATAAAATGGATAAGAAGGCATTATTAATAAAAAGGGAATAATATTGTTTCTAGAGTAAGTGAACACTCCTTGCCTCTGTCAAATGCACTGTTATCGTTCTGAATTCACTGTATTGTTGATAAAAGTTTAATTATTTAGTGTTTGGTTGGAAAATGGCTGAGTAATAATTTAATAATATATTTTATTGACTTTGACTGTGATCGTATTGTGACGATGTTCTCATATTGTGTTACTGTTTTGCATTGAACATTAATATGATTGTTTTACATGTGATTCTGCGCACATTTGCCGTATCATAATAATACTGTCAGAAAAGTATTCTTACTAATGTAAGTAGATTGATTTCTACAATATTGCCAAGCTCTTGGTATGAGAATAAAACTTGAACTTGAACTGCAGTCGATTGTGTACGTACTGTTCTTTTCTTATTTTAATAATACTGTGATATTTCTGCTGTTGGAAGTTTAATAAACTGAAAATAAAAGAAACAATTTAGATGATGAAGCAAAAAGTGACTGTATTTTTAGGGCTGCACAATTAAACGAATATTAATCGCGATTGTGATTTTTGGCTTCCCACAATTAAAGGAACATGATCGCCTGCGATATTGACATTTAAAATGTGTGCTCAGACAAGTGCTTCCTAAACTAACAGCAACCAGCCGGTCGAGATGTTTTCACTTCTCTTTTGGTGAGCCGTCATGCTGCTGCAGTGCTCTGTTTATTTATTTTTTGTCGCTATTAGGGCTGACACGAATGCTTTGAAGTTCCGACCATCGCCATGGAATTCGACCTCCAAATCACTATTCGAATGAATGATGATGTATAAATCCCCAAATAACCCATGAAATAAGGAATAATCCCACGACATTGTTCATTAGTCATATTCAACATTACTTATTATTAGTTATACTCAGACGGATATCGCTGTTTGGCACTGACCCGGGCACTGAAACGGGGGAGATGAAGACAGACAGACAGAAGAACATATCAACCTGCCGCGCCATGCTGCACCTCGAAGCTTAGAATATTTCTCACCAAAGCTTCGAAGTATCAATAGTAATCAAAAATAATCGTGACTATCATTTTTGGCCTCATTTTTGTGTTGTTCTATATGAATTACGGTCTTTCACTAAGCCGATGATCAATTGCATCATCTTGTTGTTTCAACCTGTATTTATAATTCCTCCTCTGACACCAATCGGAGTCATTATGATACGGTTAAAGCCTCTCAACACCCACACAGGTGTTTTCAGTTAATCAGGCTGATTAGACCTCTGCTCAGGGCGTGTAGAGACTAATCGGGTGACATTTTCCTGAGTCTCCCGTTAGCTTTGTTGCACCTTAGGGCAGCACAAATTAAACCTTTATCATTGTTATTGGTAGATGAAGATTTGTGACTCCGGTCCACCTTCAACCTGAGCAGAGGTCTAATCAGCCAGAATAACTGACGACACCTGTGTGGGTGTTCAAAAGGCTTTAGGTACAGCAGTGACGTTCATTGTTCACCTAAAATAACCTCCATGAATCATCATGGGTGTAAATGTTGACATCTAGTGGCAGCTCAGCCTTCCTACATTTATCTTTGATATCTCTCGCATATAATGTGAGATATGTTTTGTCACATACAATGTAATGTTAAACACACCATGATGAAAGATTGTGAAACATGTTTTAAATTAACATGAATCCCACTGTTGCGGTTTTATTCCCATGTTAAAGCTCAAATCCTTGGAATTTTTACATGAAGGGCTGTTTCAAAGGAAAGTGGGTTTACTTTGATGATGTAAGCTTTTCTCTGAGGGATTTTATTAACAATGTAGCATGCATCAAAGAAAGAGAGAGTGTGTTTCTGAAGTTGGAGACAAAGACATCCACCTTTACAGAAGCTGGTGCGGACATGCACGACATCTTTTCTGAATCACATGATGGAGGAAAAGACTTCATTCTCCAGCTGTCCTCGATGTAAGAAATCAAATTGAATACGATTTTGTCAACTAATCAATTAGTTGATTTAATGAACAGATCTGTGAGTTTCTCCACAAAGAATCACACTAAAGCACCACTTTAAATCTTGTTTACCAGAGATGTGCTCATAAGTTTCTTGGAAATAAGTCATTCAGCATGAAAAACAACGTATTGACTAAAGAAATCTGAGTCCAAAACGACAGATTAATCGACTAAGAGGGGGCAGCCCTACTTTATTTGTTGAGCTAATGTCAGATAAACATCTCTACTGTGCTGATTTAAGAAATATGAATGCTTGAAATTGGACAGTGAATGTATTAAGCGAGAGCTGCAACAATTAATTGATTCGTTGTCAACTATTAAATTAATCGTCAACTATTTTGAGTAATTTTTTAAGAAAAAAAAGTCAAAATTCTCTGATTGCAGCTTCTTAAATGTGAATATTTTCTGGTTTCTTGACTCCTCTATGACAGTAAACTGAATATCTTTGAGTTGTGGACAAAACGAGACATTTAAGGACGTCATCTTGGGCTTTGGGAAACACTGATCGCCATTTTTCACCATTTTATGACATTTTATAGACCAAACAACTAATCGATTAATTGAGAAAATAATTGACTTATTATGGAAATAATCGTTAGTTGCAGCTTTAGAAAGAATGATTTGAGATTTTTGTATCTCTGCTTCATTTTAGAAGGAATTTTCTAATTATATTTCTGCTCCAGAGAGGTTTATTTCACACTATATATGAATAAGTAATTTTTTTGTGCATTGTTCCTGAGCTGTTTCTCTTCACTGGGTCCATGTGAGCAGCATCTCCTCGGGGGTTCCTCGCTGGCTTACACAAAGGAGACAAATGGATTCACTGCTATTGATTTAAACTAGGGCTGCCAAAGTTAACGCGGTGATAATGCAAATTTGTTTTAACGCCTCTAAAACGCTTTACTGCAATCGATCATGTCATACTAGCTTGTCGCGAAGGAGGTTAAATAATGCTCCAAAGTTACCCTAAATTTCAGCGAGGAAAATCTGGCCATTTTCAAAGGGATCTCTTGACCTCTGACCTCAACATAGGTGATTGAAAATGGGTTATATGGCACCCAAGAGTCTCCCCTTTACAGACATGCCCACTTTATGATAATCACATGCAGTTTGGGGCAAGTCATAGTCAACACTGACAGCTGTTGTTGCCTGTTGGGCTGCAGTTTGCCATGTTATGATTTGATTTTAATGCTAAATGCAGTACCTGTGAGGGTTTCTGGACAATATTCTTTCAATGTTTTGTGTTGTTAATTGATTTCCAATAATAAATATATACAGATATTTGGATAAAGCAAGAATATTTGCCCACTCCCATGTTGATAAGAGTATTAAATCCTTGACAAATCTCCCTATAAGGTACATTTTGAACGGATAAATAATGTGTGATTAATCATGGACAATCATGCGATTAATTAAATAATTTAGTTGATTGACAGCCCTAATTTAAACATAAAGTAAATGATATAATACTGTTTTGTTTTACTGAGGTATGACCTCGCTCCTGTTTTGGTATTTTCAGCAAACCAAAGAGGAATGTCTCAAGCTGCTGTGAGAGAGCAGTCTGAGCAAGACAACAGCAGGGTTGTTGTTGAGGTTAAACCCCCACCATGCATGTAATGTCTGCTTATACCTTTGTATATCTGAAAACCACCTTTTAGGGTTGACGACAAACACATTGGTAGTGTGCTTTATTATTAGAAAATGTATAATCATGCAGCTGGATAAGTAAGTAAGTATAATATATATATATATATTTTTTTATCTACCAACCACAATTTGAATACATGCATACATACTGTACATACATACATGTTGATTTGATCCCTGTCTGTTTAATTATACATTAGCATATCATATCATGTTATTGTATTTATTGATCTTATGTTTTTTTGTTTTATATATACAGTATGAATCTATATATATATGTTTTTCTGCTGTTTTCATTTTCACTTACTATTGATAAAATTATATAATATGTATTATGACTTTATTATTAGTATTATTATTTTCTATAAGTAAGTATAACAGATGTTTCTCTGGTTGGATGATAGGAAGTGTAACCATCTTCACCAGCATCATACTGATCAGTGTGTGTAATTCAGCCACATTCTCCTCTTCCTTCCTTGTCTGCTTGTCATTCATAAGATTCAGTGGAGTTTCTTGGTGCCATATGAAGAGGAGGAGCTCTTCCTCTCCAGTCTTGCACCTCATGCTGTGAGATTTTCAGTAGCAAGGCTCTCCTCACAGCCAGTCTACCAATTAACAGCCTCTCACAGAGCCATTGGCAGCAGCAGAAGCAGCAGTCGGACTATCAGCTCTGACAGACACAAGATTTTTTTCCGGACGGTGATGGTGGTGTGGAGCTTCTTTCCCGGATTGGACACTTCTTATCCCGGTGTGGTTTTAGGTGCACTGGGTGTCAGGGAAGGAGCATCACTGCGCACAGATCTCTCTGACTGATTCATGCCATGCATCCGCATCAGGGGATTATTATGGGTCATATACAGCTTCTTATGTCCTTTGATGTGTGATCATTACACCATGTTTTTTCCTGATTTATCAGACATATTTACTAACAGAACATCATCTCATTGCTGGCAGCCTACCTGTGTCACATCTCTGCATGCAAGCTGTGTTTTGTAGATTTTTTTTTTGCATCTGCATCATCACCATGCCTCTCCAACGCTGGCTGCTGACATAAAAACACCGACATGGATCGTGGTGGGAGCCGGGCTGCGACGGTGGGAGACGGTGCATCCAACCTGACAGCAGCAGCTCACATCTGGCTGGAGCTCCTGAACGCATCCAGTCCTCCGACACGCTGGAGCAGCAGCAGCCCAGCTGCAGCAGAGGGGACCGGGCTGGAGGAGCAGCAGAGACTCATCCGAGAGCAAGCCTACCGGGACTTCACCACCACCATCCAGGTCTTCATCCTCATAGGGTCGCTGCTCGGTAAGTCACCTTATACAAATGCATATGCATGCACTTGACAGAAAGGCCCTTTAGAATCCTGCAGACATGAAATCCTTACACATGTTTTATGGAATTACTCCTTTAAAACATTCACTATAGCTTCATGTTTTCCATGAGTCTCAACTGTTTGATTCCTGGGACACCCTTTATGCAAGAATAATTAGGAAATTTGCAACAACAAACAAGTCTTCCCAAAAGTAGCCCAATCATCAATGTCTAAAAGGCTTCAATATGAAGCAGCAGGATGGGTGAAAAGATGGTCACTGTCATAACAGAGCTAGAACTGGAGTTACATTTTCAGTCATCTTTCTCTTCTTAATAGCTCAATGCATGTAGGTCTTACATCTAAAACACATACTGTGCATAAATGACTAAAAACCATGAACAAAAACATGGAAAAACAAAACATTTTAAAGAAATAAAAAGATGTAACCATAGTCATAAAAACTGTATTTTTCCATCAAATGTGCTGGCATTTCCCATTCAAACCATTGGTTGTTGCATACTACAAACAATTAATCTCTTTAAGCCATATCCTACCCATAGTTTTACTAAATAATGTTACAGTGTTAATGTTACTATTCCATTGTTAAATTGGAAACGTAACTCAACAGCCACTTAAAGTCAGGGTTTGTCACACCACAGAATCATGTGTTAACCACCCAGTCAAATTTGGATGATTAAAAAATCGTCAAGTATATAAAATTAGGTTTCAAAATCATGAAAAAATAAGCAATATTGGGGGAAAAAAAGCCAAGATGCCCTCTCCCCAAACTATTTATGTGTCAGTGTTGATCATCCACAAATTTGTATCACAGTGTTGGATGTGAGTATTTTTCCTGGGATGATGCAGGGCATGGCGTGCTTATTTTTACTCAATGGGTGGTAACACTCCCTTTGATAATGCTTATATGATTCAGACTGCACCCGGTCAGACTCGCTGTGCACATCCTCCACATTTTCGTTGCAATGAACTCCACTTCCTTCTGTTGTTTTGAAATGAAAGGGAAGTCAAGACACACAACAGGTCTTTGGTCACTTTATAAAAAAGTCCTGACATTAGCCTTCTTCCTATAGCCCTATAGCGGTCCATAGGGATGCACAATGGAGTGATTATGTGTCTGTTTTGCGTTTATGTTAGTTTGCTGCTAACGTAAATATTGGATGTTAGACAACAGCATTACAGTAATATGTTAAAGCTTCTCTTTATGATATCCAGAGCATTAATATAGCAGCAAACATTTATTTCCTATGTAAAGATATAGAGGAGTAATGTCTACCTGAGCAGAGAGTGAAGTCGATCTCCCTCTGTGTGTGTTGTAATCAGAGATTCTCTGTGCTTTATTGACATAGCCGGGCCGGCCTTGTGTGCCTTTTAGTGCATGTGAGCGTGCCCCCACGGGCTAAGTCATGGCCGCCGCTCAGCTGTCACCATGTTGAGAGCCGTGTGGAGGCAATAGAAATGCTCCCAATCTCACATTTATCACCTTTAAATCATACAAAAAGCAAACATACTGTATAAGCAGAACTTACAACTTGTATTTGGTGGTACTTGGCAGGCGTTAGCTACCTATTTCACCATGAAATTGGCAAATATTGGTAGCAATGACTTACTGTACACATTCTGAGCTTCTTTCAATCTGAATCTGTTCTGGCTCTGTGACAAATATTCCTGCTTGTGCCAGTAGAAGCAGCGGCTGCTGATGATGATGGAAGTGAGGAAGGAGGACCCGTGTGAATTGATGGACCGCTCCACGGCACATCAGTCTCACACAGTTTGACGTCCCCTCCATCTTATCGGCAGCCAAGAAACACAATCCTCCTGCCTAAAATGAGCGCCGCATATGAATGTGCTATTTGTCACAAACGTGGCCGTAACGTCCTGCATCCTCGCTGCACAAAACACACTCGGCCATGATTGCGAGTGCTGTTTGGAAAAGTACGGACTCAATGACACAAATAGTTCACCATGATGAAACTGATGAAACTGACTCCAAAAATGACCAAAGGGCTATCGCTCTGACTCAGCACCACCTCCTGCTGTGCAGTGTAATGTGTCAGGGTCTGGGAAGCATGACATGAAGGGCTGCACAAAATTACCTTTTGGCAGCATGGCTCAAAATGCCTACTTTTCCTCTGTGTGTGTGTGTGTATAGGACAGGGTAAACATATTTTCCTTTTCAAACAACCTCATTTATATGACCCCAAAAATACATAATAAGTAAGAAATCCAGCACATTACTCTTTTAAAGAGGCTGCTGTCTTAAAGGCAGAGGTTCCCACAGTGCATGAATGCACCACTGAAATCCAGTAAATGGGATTAATAAAGCATGTAATAAACACAAGCGAGTCAGGCGACCTTTGCTCATTTTAGCAAAGGATTCTTGATGCGGTAACAGTGAATTCATCGTTTTGTAGCAGATGTTAAAGGGATAGTTTGAGTGTTTTGAAGTGTGTTTGTATGAGGTTCTTATCCATAGTCAGTGTATGACCTACAGTAGATGACAGGAAACAGACAGTAGTACCAGCATGGGAGCAAAGTAATATACTGCTGTAGACGGGGCCAGCAGGAAAACATATTTTAGCCATAAAAGAAAGGCCCATCTTAAAAAATCTGTGTAAGTGTACGCTATGTTAACCATATATTTTTGCCGGTTTACCTTGCCGTCAGACAGCCCTTTCCGACGGGGAGCTGAAGCTGTCATATCGCCACCAGACTACATTCACAAAAACAGTAATTCATCTACTGTAGGTAATACACTGACTATGGATAAGTACCTCATACAACCCCACTTCTAAACACCCAAACTGTCCCTTTAACCTCATTTTATAAAGTCTTCCCCTTTTTACCCCACAACAGTTACAGCATTTAACTCCCCCTTAAACCACATATTATAATTTTTACCTTTCTGTTTGTGTACTGAGAAGAGAAACAAGATGCGACGGGTTAATTATTGAGCTTTGGAGGTGTTGACTGGGGCCTATAGGCTAGCTGTTTCCACCTGCCTCCAGTCTTTATGCTAAGTTAGACTAACAGTCTCCTCTGTTGCAAACGTTGGAACTATTCTTTCAAGGTTATAACATTCCTATTAATTAGCAGACAATTATCATTATTTCCCTGATAAACCACCACAGATGAGTGTTTTATTGTAAATGTGATTAATGTGCCACAGCGTGCACGGCACCAGCTAATATTACCGATTGTAATCACGCCTGTGAGGCATTGTAGTATGTGGATATCTGTCTCTCTATTTCCTCTGTTGGTTACCATTCATAAATAAGTCTAAAGTAATTAATAACACCACGGGGATGTAACTAAGAAGGTGTTAAGCGTGTTAATGATGTTTCACACGTTGACTGTTAACAGCTAATGCTACTATGTTTAGACACCTGGATGCGTCACCGTTAATAACAGCAGCTTATTAACACCAATCCAGAGATGACACAACTTACTTTCATTTGTGTGAAGCAGATAAACAAAGAAACAGTATTTTGAGTTTCTCACATCGCTACCTGTAGTCGGACTGCCATTTGATAAGTGGAAAAAGCAATCCTCTTTAGTGTTTGCTCTTTCTCCTCATTGGCTGCTGTGAGTACGGTTGCCAAGGTGTTCTTCAAGTGCCAGGTGAGTATTTCAGGCACAAAAGGACAAAGTGATTTTATAGACAATGCAGGCTCTGATTATAAAAGAGTAGAGGTCCCTGTGTTGTCTGCATGATGACACTTACAAGGACATGTTTCATTCGTTAGTTACAGTTGTGTGAAGCGCTGTAAAAACGGCTACACGAATAAACTTTTAGTTTTATAGATGTTCTTAAAAAGCACTCAAATTCGTAATTATGTAAACCTGTAATTGTCACCTTTACCACAGTGGCATGTAGGATTATCAGGCACAACAAATGGCATACTGTCTACCATTATAAATGAAATTACTTGTTAATTAGTATTTGAAAGGAATTAACACGCTCCCTCTTTAGTCCTGTTTGTTTGTTTATTTGTTTAGGTGGGAAATGATTTAAAATGTGACGTAACACAACATGTTTTTCTAATATTAAATATCGTGTTGGAACTGTGATCCCACATACAGTATATCACTTGCATGGGAGGGTGTGACATCACACCATTGCAGCTGTACTAAAGTTAGACTCTCACCACTCAGCTCCTGTCAAGAGCCTCTCCTTGTACTAATATTACCTCCAGTGATTTGTACAGTAAGCCCTGAAAATGATCCCTTCTTTTCACTTATCCAGTGAAATATCTCAACAACTGTTGGATGGATTGACATGAAATTTAGTTAACACATTCATGTCCCCCGCAGGATGAATTATAATAAATTTGGTGATCCCTTGACATCTAGCACACTACATCTAGCCCCATCTTCATGTAAAAGGTTCATTTTGTCCAATAGTTTGGTTTATGACCGAATACCTGCAAAATGAAAGGCCTTCCCGGCTTCACAGAGCTGCTAGCATGTCTGCAGACTCGAATACTTCACCCCCAAAATGACCATTTATATATCAATTACTCACTTACCTTGAATTCTTGAAGAAAACTATGTTTTTCTTGCATGCCTCCACGGTGAATGGAGAATCCGAAACAGAGTAAATCCATGATGAATTCAAGTAAATGGAGGCCAGGTTTAACAACAGCAAAACTACATAAAAAATCTGTTTACAAACTCTCGCATAACTCGTGCTGTATAATCCAAGTCTCGTTTATCCAGTGGTATGCTCAGTACTTCCCAAACACATGCATTTTCACCAAAATTGTACTATTTAAAACACTTCCTCCACTACCTCCACTGCTTTTGCAGGTGAGCTGCGAGTCTGAACGAGTAGTGCACCTTGACAAGCATACTCCCTTAGTCTTGTTTATTAACTGTATCCACAGTCTTTTCCCAACCTTAACAAAGTATTTTAGTTGCCTTCCTCTAACCATGCCGTAACCATTTTTTGCCATAGCTAAAATCTTTCTCAGCCCGTTCTCTTTCCCAGGGCGTCTAATACAAAGGCTTTGTCGTTCGGTACCGCTGCACACGGCAGGTATGCCGGTATTAAACGCACGTGTTCCATTAACTACAATGTAAACCCATCCGCGGCAACAGTAAACGCTCTGAGAAAGTGCGCTGGGAGTGTGGTGATGTAGTTTAAAGAGCGAAAAGACAAACGCTGTGCGGGCGGGAGGAGAGATGGATGGGTCCAACAAACACAAGGCTTTCATCCAGGAGACCGTTGTTCATGTCCCGTGTGTTAAGTTTCACCTTCACGTTACAATCAGCTGTTCGTTTGTGTCCCGTGTTCACAATGTTCAGTGTCATTTTCATTGTACAAACGTAGTAGTTTTAAGCCCAGACATGTCGTTTGTTCCTAAACCTAACTATAGTGGTTTTGATGCCAAAAAAGGGGCGTGACAAAGCGGCGGTATGTGAGGAGTTGGGATGAGAACGTGTTGTCTTTCCCTAACCTTAACCATTCCAAGGTAGCTGTGCATGCGAGGATTTTCAAAACATTGGCATTGAAAAAAATCTGAGGGTTTGCAGAATCGTCCGATATTGACGTTGTGGTCTAGTGATAGAGACATTTTCCTTAAAAGTCCCTCAACTGACCATGCAAATTATGACTTTTGGTGCTCAGAAGCAAAGATGGAAGTGGCATGACGTTGTTATGACACCAGGAAACCTGTAGGACGGAGGTCGGGGGTGGATGCAAAACGTGTTTGACACCGTAGACCGCTGTGTCCTATCAACAGCCTTAATTTCTTATAACCATGACCATGGCGTTTCCCTACCCAAGCACTTGCAACACAGTCATTTGTGCCGGTTTAGAAAGGGCACTGGCAAACGATGTTGACAATAGGGGGGGCAGACCAGAAAACACTAATTGGTTGCCTTCCAGGAAACAACAAAGGACCTTTTTATCATTAAGTTTGGAGGGTGTGTTGCATTTCTCTCCTTCTTTTGAAAAGCTTATCATTGCTGTAATCATTAGCCACAATAAACAGAAGTTACACTATTAATACAGTAGAATCTGAACAATATATATTTGCTGTAAACATCCTCTTTGATGCATTTTAAACGATGAGTGTTTGTGCTAATTTAATGATCCCATGTGAGTCAGCTTCACAGAATGCAGAGGCTGAGCATCAATTACCGCTACATTCGGGTTTTCCCCGAAATCCTACTCCTGTGTGCTGCTCTGAAACCCTGCACTGTTAGAGACTAGCTGTAAAGCACATCATGTTCTCCTAAATACAGCTTCTTTCAGCTCCATCTAAAACCTCCCAGGCCAAATTTCAACCATCTAATCCATCATAATTGATTTTATATTTAACCTTGCTTTGATAGCTTTTATATATATATATCTATCTTGATAAGTCATGGTAACCAGATCTTTTTCTTTGCTTTTGACGGTGAGTGCTTGTTTTTCTGACTGCGTCCTGAACGTTTACAGAAACAAATAACCTCAGGGAGAAATAACAGTTTTTCCTCAGCAGAGAACATCTTGCTCCTCCGTCTCTAACAATGAGAGCTCAGCTAACACTCTGTGGGTAATTACATTTGGAGAGGCTGGTATCACATGTGTCCCTGTGTGACCTGACATCAGTCAGAGCACTGCAGGGAGTCGAAAAATTCACCTTTTTAAACCTAATTAACAATCATTACTGTCTCATCGCTCTAAATTATGGAGGGATCTTAATATAGAAATGCCAGTTTCCTTGCTTGCACCTGATCGTGTGCTGTCTGACTCAGTTTATGTTTGATTGATTTCTTCACCCTGCAAAGAATATTTTTCATCTGCAGTAGTTTATAATAAAAAATATGTTTAGTACTTGTGTGCACAAATGCTGCTCATAATCAAATATTTCTTGCAGTTGTTCTTTAAATTGTTCCAAATCAGTCTTCACAAAACTACAATTTAAGACAAAGTAGTCCTTTTTTTCTTTTTAAAACCTATTGAGATGGGATTTGGTGAAGCAGAGTGGAAGGCTTTTGAATGAAGAGATACCTGAAAGACCTCCGTGTAAAAAAATATATATATTATATATTATTATTATAATATATTTATATATAATATATTTAATATATTATTTTATAGAAGCAAATCTGTTCAAACTGACTGTGAGATCTGGATATTTGTATGCAACCCAGTCACCAGAATGTGAATGAAGAAAAATGTTGGGATTGTACATTTCTGCAAACCACAGGATACGTTGAATGTCGACGTTTCTGAACCCACAAAAACGTTTCATATCAGCCTCGTATCGCGCTTGCAGAAACACCCAATGTCACGTGGTTAACGGTCATGTCTAGAGTTGGGGATCTCTTAGGCTAGGCATTGATCTTGAATGGTTAAGGTTAAGATAGGTCGTCGGGCAGCGAGTCTCGCAAGAGTTTTTGCAAGTTTTTGCAGATTTCAGATGAGATTTCGCAAATTTGCGGATTACTTTCTTGACAAATGGTTTATATTTTGGAACGACTGGTTAGGTTTAGGCAACAAAACTACTCAAGGTTAGAAAAAAGATCATGGTTTGTGTTAAAATAATAATGTCACAACGTTAATGTTAACATTTAACGTGTCCGTGGTTTGCAGAACAACAATGCCAACATTTTTCCTGGTGATTGGACTGTTCCTTGTCCATCGGTCCAAAACTTGTTGCGTGTCCTTCTGCAATAAGATGCAGATGAACAGTTTGCAATATAAACCATCAACGAGCAGAGAAAAATGACTGTTTGCATTTGCAAATGATAATTTCCAAATGTAATTTTCCCCTGAATTTTTGTATTATTCATTGTTACACCACACTGAACATGCATTATCGTTGTCTTGCTTCACCATGTGGCACAAATGTTGCAATTATTTGGCAGTTTGGGCCTTAAAAATGCACCAGTTTATAGATAAATTCAAGGTGTTAAATGAGGAGCTTGGAACCAAAGCTTATATATTATATTATATGGTTAAAGCTTTCCCATCACTCCTCAGTCCATCCAATCTTTTTACTCCTTAATTTATTCAATCAGTCTCTGTGCTGGATGGACGTGAGGAAGACGTGGTTGATAAATCATCCATCTATCTGTGCTAACTCACATAGATTAGACAGATAGTTTTCATACCAATGGACAATTTAGAGTCTCCAGGCGACCCAACTATTTTCATTCTGGACTGTGTGAGGAAAATTAAGTGTTCAGAGAAACCTAAACTTTGGTTACGTGCCACCATACCAGGTTACTTAATCTCTGTCCAATAAATAGGATACTCAGGACTTTATGTGGCTTGTTAAAAGGCTCTTTTTCTAAGCCTTTTAGTAGTAAATAAAACTAAACTGGACAAACCCAAAGATGCAACAAACTGATCTTATTCTAAATCTCTGCACCTCTTCCCTCCACAGGTAATGCCACGGTGTTGTGGTGCACCTGCTGCACGAACGTCTTCAAGTCCGTGACCAACCGATTCATCAAGAACCTGGCGTGCTCGGGTATCTGCGCCGGCCTGGTGTGCGTTCCCTTCGACGTGGCGCTCGGAGCCAGCCCTCGCTGCTGCTGGTGGCTTCACACTCTGGTGCTCTGCAAGGCCATCAAGTTCCTCCATAAGCTCTTCTGCTCCGTCACTGTGCTCAGCTTCAGTGCCATCGCACTCGACAGGTCAGTCATTTACACACATAGTTAAAGTAGACAGAGATGATACAGACATAGATGAGTGTTGCTAGCAATTCAAATTAAAATACACCTACAAGTAAAAGGAGCACTCTGTGCCTGAGTAGGACGAGAATGATGTTTTGTTTTTTGCTCACTTCGGCGCTACAGAACTTTGAAATATGTGTTTGAGAAAGGCCAGCAGGTACCTCCCACTCACTTCTTTTGGAAGTGCCACTTGAGAGAGGTGGATGGCTCACATTGATTCTTTGATCAGTTTATCAATACATCGCTTGGCCGAGTCATTCTCCTCCTGACTTAGAAGTACAGACATCCACGCTGCACAAGTGGAGCAACATCAAAACTGGGGCTAGACTCTGGAACATTGTTTTGTTGTAGGAGAGAAAGGCTTTTCAATCTCCATCTGCACCCTGTGGCGTGGACGAGAGGGGTTGGGTGGAGAGTGGATTGGGCGCTCGATGGAGCATGTGTACGCCATGCTGAGCCGCCGTGTCCCAGGTCTCCCTGCTGCGCTGAAAGCTGCAGCCAAAAGCTGCCTGAGATGGCTGCTGCTGCCCACATATGGTCTCACACACACGCACGCACGCACGCACGCACGCACGCACGCACACACACACACACCGTTTTTTTAAAAGTGATGCTCATGCCCTTTCTGATCTGTAAACTAAATATCTCTCGTTTTATTCATAGCTTTCTCAGTCAAATTAAATTTTCCTTTAACAGTATTTTTGTATTACTGACAATATTAGACATAGTACTTCTACCAGCACTGTTGCTGCTTCTATTGCCCCTACTACCACGACTATACCTTTAAAACACAGTGATTAAAAGACGTGTTTAGCCATAAAAACCAAACTCTCTAAAATGCATTTTATAATGTTTTTTTTTTAATTAATTTCAGAGTTCAAATACATTTTCTGTATATTATATCTCCCTAGGAAATTGTCTACATATTTAAAGCCTTTTATACACTGGCAGCTATCTAATTTGAGAATACTAAACCCTAATTTATTTTCATTTAATTTAATTGTTTCTTACCTAAAACTTTAGAATATGAAGTTTAAAAGAGATCACAATCTTAAAAAACACAATATGTGAAAAACGTCTTATGTGATTAAAAACACCAAATCTATCGTATCTGCTCCCTAATTAGACAATAAGTTCACACAGTTTATTAAAAAAATAATGTAAGCTATTTGTACCATCGAGTCCTCTACAAACCAGTCCTCTTTTGTGTAGCAGTTGTACTGACAGAGGAGGTTATATAATATATATATAGAGCTATATGTATATATGGACAATTTCATTTCCAGTATTTAGAAATAAACTTGCTTTAAGCCAGAAAAAATAGATTATGTGGCGCTCATCCTGGCGTCTGTCGGCTCTGACAGCTAATAGCAGTGATACCACTAACCCAGACTACAAAGCACTATTCAGTAGGCGACGGTTCGTTCCGTTGACCCGCGACTAGCATACTGCCCCATGAATGACTCTTTTGATCAAAGAAGATGTCGCAATTACAACCGTTACTTGCTACTTCAGCACCACGGACAGCGCCATGGATTTACCAATACACAGCAGCACAGTTAGGCTACTGATATTTCAGAGCCATGGTCAGGACCATAGAGTCGAACTGGCTCAAACCTCAGTCAGATAAGGGATCAATGAGTCAGACAGACTAGACTAACATATTCTACCCCTGAACTATCTCTGCCCCTAGAGGATGGAGAGGGAGGGTGGGCAGGTTAACAAGGGGGTTACATTTTGGTCATTTTGCTAACATCCACCCTCAAATCGCCTAGTGGCGCTATGCCGTTATCATAAAAATATAACGTTAGCATATAAAACCCTGCTGTTTGCAAGTTAAAAGCACAAAAGCCCCCTCATTCTGGATATTTAATTCATAACTCCAGCATGTATTAAAATCCTGCACTTTCCTCAAACTATGTATGTGCAAAAACTGAATATTGGATGACTGCAACACTATGAAGCTTTATTCTCCATAATTTAAAAAAAAAAAACATGCAGGACTTCATCCCCACACAGTATAACACATTAAAGTGTGGGGTTTCATTTATTTTTTAAGGCGATGGCAGTTAGATCGTGTATTGCTGCAGCCTCGCCTCAGCCTTGGTTTCACTGCTACAAAGATTATTTTGCCTCCCTAGCAACTAATACAGTCAGAACGCTATCAGACCCATGAATTATTTATTCTGAAGGAGGGCAGTCGAGGCTGCGTACGTACAGACGGGCTGAGACTGCAGCAGTTATCAGCTCGTGTGTACACATACACTCATACACTGTGTGGTGATGAAGAGACAATCCAGGGAAATAAGCAAGTCCTTCACACGATTTGCTTTGTTTATTATTATTAAAGGACAACAACAGAGTGAGAGACAATCTGCATGTTATTATCCTGTAAGGCGGATACAAGGAGGTCTAGTTTGTAGGTGTGCGTTATAAAACAGTCACACAATTTCAACTTCTGCATGAGTTAATACACCACTTATAAAAGGAGAGAAATCCTTTAATCCCATTCCAGTAAAATTATGTTAAATACTGTATGCACACGTCCACCCTATTTTATAACCAGCTTACAGGGTTTTATGTTGGAGTCATTTTGGGGGTTGTAGCATTATTTCAGAAGTCTAATTCAGTCAATAAAACCAATTATTAAAGATACCTTTGTTATTGTTTTTTTAATTATTATTTGGGGGGTGTCAAATAAGCTACCAATTGATAGCTTGAAAAATGGCAGATTTGTCTTGCATTTTTGTTTTCTCATAAACATATTTGTCTACTCTTTCTCCAGAGTTTCTGTTTTCCCAAAAGTGTTAATTAAAAATGTTCATTCTTTATAGAAAAATACAAATAGGGCTGTCGCAATAACTGCAATATTGCAATATCGTGCAATTGACAAGCCAAATGCAGATGATGGCAAGCAACCACCACAACCGCTGTGTTCACGTTTTGTCTTTTTTGAATTCTTTGCAATGGGAACAATGTGTATTTACACTACGTTACAAACGCTAGCAGTGTGACGAGGCTTTGAGCGCTGCACGTTTGGTGTTTTTTTTCTGGTCGCCGAGAGTTGAAAAATGTGCAATTTTGGGTAAAACGTCTTCAGAGCGTTTGAAGAAGGCTCGTTGCTGAAACGCGTATGTCTATTGTGATGTGATCCAACTAAACAAGTGAAATGTTTGTATTTTGTTCTCCTTGATTTTGAAATCTGGGATGTGCTACCCTATCACATTTTTATGCTTATTGGACTTTGGGTCTATGTTAATAAGCCCCTATAATACAGTAACACCATACATATGTGTTGAAGGATTAAAAACCTCCTGCACCTCTTTCCTTTTTGTCAGTATTTCAGCTTATATAATAGGTGCATGAATTTTATATTCATACTGTCTTTCCAGTAAAACCGCTCGAAGCTCTGCTGCGCTGAGAGGTTCAGTTTTACTTAACTTTTCATGATTAACTGCACGCCCACTAAAAAATAGTGGAAATGTGTTTTCAGAGCAGGATAGTTCAGCTTCTGTTATGGATGTGGGTATTTTAGGTGCATTCACCGTTAGTTTCCTCTTGTGTTTCCATGTAAATCATCTAATGAGAGATCAGCATGACTGCATTCAGGCATTCAATAGATACAACAACACGGAGCAAAGTTGTTGTTGCACCGAGAGGAATAAATAGTAAAAAAAAGACGTGGAAACGGGCTATTTTGTGAACACGTGCCAACAACAGCATTAGCAGTGTGTCTCGCGTATGGTATCACGCCATTTACCGTGTATTTCTTGCGTGTTTTCGTGACAAAAAGTAGTTTGGAGACCTCATCAGGGATGAAAGATCTTGTAGTGTGTGACCTCCTGTCTCCAGTCAGTCATGTGGCGTGACAACCACAACGACTTAAAGACTCCCGATTACAAGACAGCAAGTTGTGTATATATATTTATATATGTATTTTTATTCTGAAATAACATGTCTTCCTGTGTCTAGATACTACTCTGTGCTGTACCCGTTAGAGAGGAAGATCTCAGATGCAAGATCCCGAGATCTGGTCATCTACATCTGGGTCCACGCCACGGTGGCGAGCCTTCCCGTGTTCGCTGTGACCAACGTGACGGACGTGTACGTCACCTCGTCCTGCTCCGACGACCACGCCCGCTCCCTGGGCCACATGGTGTACGTGTTGATCTACAACGTCACCACGCTGATCCTCCCCCTCATTCTGGTCTTCCTCTTCATGCTGCTGATCCGCAGAGCGCTCAGCGCCAGCCAGAAGAAGAAGGTGATAATCGCGGCGCTGCGGACTCCCCAGAACAGCATCTCCATCCCGTACGTGTCCCAGAGAGAAGCTGAGCTGCACGCCACTCTGCTGGCAGTGGTGCTGGCTTTCTCCGCCTGCAGCGCCCCCTATGGGGCCTTGGTGGTTTACCGCACCATTTTGGCCGACACTAAAGAGCTGCCCATCTTACTGTACCTGACGGCCCTCTGGTTACCGAAGGTGTCCCTGCTCACCAACCCGCTTTTGTTTCTGACTGTTAACCGCTCAGCTCGTCACAGCTGGCTGGACCTGCTGGCCAGGATTCACAGACGTTACAGCCGCCGTAACGTGGTCAGCACCGGCGGTCTGGACTCTTTAGGAGCAGAGGGTGCCATCGGGGAGCCGGTGGGACTGGAGACGGCCGGCCGCTCTGGGAGCCAGCTCTTAGAGATGTTTAACATCGGCCAGGCGCAGATCTTCAGGCCCGCTGAGGAAGACGGGGAAGAAGAGGATGCAGAGAATGACATCCCGTCTCAAGGATCAGGAGGCTCTGTACCTAAAGAGGACCTCAAGAGTGGCTCGAGACTGGGGAGCCTCAGAGGGGAGGTGATCACCAGAAAGGACCCTCAACAGGGGACAGGAGGAGGGCTGGTCATCACTAAGGACGGCCCTCCTTCGGTCACAGCACCGCGGGCCTCTCCGGTCCACACGTGTGCTTACGCCTCCTCATCTCAGGTGGCTCCAGCTACACCTACAGAAGCCGAGGACTCCACGCAGTTCGGCTTCGGACCCTTCGAGCTGCCGCCTCAGTGGTTACCAGAGACCAGGAACAGCAAGAAGAGGCTGCTGCCTCCGCTGGGCAACACCCCCGAGGAGCTGATCCAGACCAAACTGCCCAGGCCGCGGCCTGAGAGGAGAATCAGCAGGAACAACAAGGTCAGCACCATCCCCACTGTGGACCCGTGAGCAATCCCTGCTGCTGCATAGCCTCTGATCTGCAACGCCGCACACAACTCATTACAGGGTAGGCCTATTGGGTCGGCCAGGCCTAAGCAGGATATTGATATGTCGAGCTTTGTCAGACGCAGTATTGTAGAAGTCCAGGTTTTACTGCACAAAAGATAGACACCAGAATCAATTTGATATCATGTATTTACAATGCTGTGAGAAAAATGTCCAACTTCACTACGACTTGGATCCAATCCCATGATTAATTAAGGACTCCTACAATGATTATTGAGAAGGCAGACACCTTTTTGAATCTCCCTGTTTTGATTAGAGCCGGCGTCAGTAGTTAAATGAACACTCTGTACAAATCCAATTATCCTGAGAGATGCACTGATACCGAATAATATATTTCCATAGCAAATAATCAAGCGAGGATATTGAACCTCCTAACAAAACATTTTGTAAAATGGTTACGCTGTGATTGCACTCTGTAAATGAACACATCTCGGTGTCGGTCCTTTCACTCAACCCTTTGTGGGTCTGTTTTTTGTAATGTTTTACTTCACGTTTTGGGATCAACTCGCCCTTTTAATGACACATTTTTTCAAGTCTCACTTTTGGATAATATTCGCATTTCTTCTAATGTATTAGATGTTGTTGTCATTTGTACTTTAAATGTACGTGGATTTGATAAAGATGAAACATGCGGATGTACTGTATGCAAATACATGTTATAAAAATGTGAAATTTTCAGAGTTGTTTTCTGGAACAAAAAGTGCATCAAATAGAAAATGGATGAATAAGTAAGAAAAGAAAATCCAGGTCGGGCATCTTTCAGTCCGCTTCGATCAATATTATTGATTTCTCCCACAAAAAATCAATTGCTCAATCAAATGACTGTAAAATAAAGCAAATACGAGCTCCATATTTTATATCATCAGAAGCTCTGTGAAATGGTTTTCAATTTTCAATTTCTCTGACTGTGATACCGTCGGCTGTGTCTCCTTCGTGATGCATAATTCAATAGTAGCAGCCTCAACCTGAAGCTTTGGCTGAGGTAAACAGAGCCCGGCTGCACTTCAAATATTTGTCAAGCCGTAACTCCCTTTGGGGCTACCCACAATCCCCTGCTATGTCCACAAAGACGCTGAATCTATGCTGCATCCTGCCCTCGCTGTTATCAGGCGAAATTGTGCAGTCACACCTGACTGGAAACATTATCCGTCGCTTCTACTTAAAAGCAGGAAAGACATGAGTAATGTGTTTATTCTTAAACATATGCTTCGGTAATGACTGTATTAGGACGGGTATTGCAGAATACAGTAGTGGTGGGTAATATACAGCGCTGAGCCAAAAATGCTGCTGGTAATTCAAAGCCTCACACCAATAAGCAGGAAGATGATTGATTTCCGTGGTGAGAGTGTTTAAGAAGACTCCGGCTCATATTTTCCACCTGATTTGATTCAAGGCTTACTCAAACAATCTTCTACTCCGAGAACCATTAAGACCATGACGACAGAGATACAGCGCGGTAATATAATACAGAGAGGATTCACATAAAGTGAGTGAGTTTAAAAATGATTGGACATCGATTTGCACAAAAGACTTGACATTTCTGGTGTTAAAGGGTGTTGAGCTTCTCAATCAGCTTCTTGATATGACCGATGGGATCCTACGTGCACACGAAATGTTCTGTCAACGTTAGAACAGCTTTGGTTCTTTCACATGACAGATTTTCACATTTGTATTTTTGTCGTTTTTTCCTCTCTGGCTTGAAGTGGGCGGGGCTCAGTTGGAAAAAGGTGATGTCATGTATTTCTGTGCACCAATCACACATTTCAATCAAGATGTGATGCGACAGTTGGTGTTTTTTTTTCCACCCCAGACTTTAACTGTGTCTCTTCTGGTACATGTCCACAGCCTCCGTCCTTTCCACGCTTCCCATTCATTGTCTACGTAAGCAGCCGTGCATGCATTCTAATAGTGACGGGGCGCCACGTTGGCCCGCTCCTCATTTGCATAAGGTTGAGGTCTCTAGGCTACTTTATGTAAATCAGAGGCGACTTGCCACCTCAGAAACTTTTAAACTAACCGTTGTTGATCTAAAATAAAGACAGATTTAGCACCTGCATGGCTTATTTCTCATATAAAATGTTTTCAGAAACACATTTCGGGGAATTATTTTTGTAATATAAGAGAAGAAAGTTTCCAAACGAGCCGCCATGTTGGTTCTGGTTTGAAAGCTTGGAGCAGCAGCTCACGAGGGAAAGCGTTCGTCCAATCAGGTGTCTAGAGCCTTGTCTCTAGTGGCAGTCCATCAAGGGTCCAATGCTGGGAAGCGAGGCGATCCCTCACGTCCAAAAACGTCCCTGAATGTTAAATATATATAGAAATTATTGAGATTTCAAATTAAGTTTATATAAATTTATGGGAGTCTGTAATTTGTTGAATTATCATGAGATGCCAATGTTGAACAAAGTCGATACTGAGTTCATTCTTGACCTCGTAAACAGCAGTCAGTCTCACCACAACGTCAATGTAGTAGCTGTTCTTGAGCTTTTACGTGTTCAAGTTTTAATTTTTCACTGTGCACAGTGTGAAGACCACCTAAACCTAAACCAAGTCATGACCAAGACCAAAGCAGGGCGAGACTGAGTCAAGATCAAGACCAGACCAGTGTGAGTCCCAAACTACATGATACACTTGTGGAACAAACAAACCACTGAGGCGCTCCTCAACTTTCTCTGAGAGATCCACATCCCATAAGACTCGTTACACAACCTCTTACATGGGCAGTAACTCCTGTAGTTTTTTCTCCTGTGACTTTTCAGAAAAATGGTTTTTGTGTTTTCACAGTTTTTGTGAGTGATGGGGTAGTGAACGTCTAGACGTATTAATAAGAGATCAGAGGCTTACTGCCTACGCAGAAGCTCTAATGTATTCTGTCAGCAGCACAACCACTGGGTCTGGACATCCAGCAGCATGTTAACAACAAAACTCAGGTTCAATTCAGGCTGTCGGAGTTGCTCCGAAACCAGCTTTTATTAGCTTTAACAGGTCCCTCGTTAGCAGAAATCCCGGTTACAACAATTTAAATTATAGCAAACTCTAGCAGCTGCAGCCCAGACTGTAAAAGTTTAATCTCCTTTGCATGTCTGTGTAAGACGGAGCACATGAGAAGCAGGAGAACAAAGTCTCTGTTTGTTGTCAGCTTTGGTTTATTGTAATCTAAGCGGGAATTGTCGTCAGTGGTTTTATTCGTGTCGTCACTGGTATCGTCATCGATGTTATTTTCCCCTCCCGGTCTTCATGTCCATGCAAAGTCCACTATGGAAAATGGTATTGTGTTACTGGAGCAGTCTTAAGCCAGTGGGCACAATCAATCCCGTGGTGTTATCAAGGAAGAGAAGACAAACACAAAGGGACATGAACAAACTGTCCTGCAATCAGAAATAACAACAGGATTTAATGCACAAAAAGACTTTAAAGGGGCCTGTATAAGAGGATTTATATTTAATTTTTTTGACAGTAAATGCATTTTCATGAAAACATTCTTTCAAACGTGCTGCTAAATTAAAAAATAAAACAGTTATTGCATAAATATTCCTTTTTTTCCAGGCTGTTTCAGACTAACTTGTGGAACTGCATCACAGTGGAGTTGTTCTACGCTACATTTTATTATGCAAATCCATCCAGTCTGTGTTTGAACTGGAATGACTTCACTCACTGTGTTGATGTTTCTCATTTGAATTAGAGCAGATGATATTTACACTCTCTGCCATTTAAAGTCCAGTTTTGTGACGGGCCATCTCCTCATGTAACAGTAACAAGTTCAATTCAACGTTATCCATTATTGTCATTCTAATATTCATACTCAGTTTAATCAGTAAAGACACCAAACGTGAGCAAATTAAAGGTGCTCAATACGGAATTGAGATTACAATTTTGGCGAGGACAAACTGTCATGTCCATTTTCATAGGGGTCCCTTGACCTCTGACCTCAAGATATGTGAATGAAAATGGGTTCTATGGGTACCCACGAGTCTCCCCTTTACAGACATGCCCACTTTATGATAATCACATGCAGTTTGGGGCAAATCATAGTCAAGTCAGCACACTGACACACTGTCGGGCTTGAGTTTGCCATGTTATGATTTGAGCATATTGTTTTATGCTAAATGCAGTACTTATGAGGGTTTCTGGACAATATTTGTCATTGTTTTGTGTTAATTGATTTCCAATAATAATATATACATAGACAGCATAAAGCATCATATTTGCCAACTCCCATGTTGATAAGAGTATTAAATACTTGAAAAATCTCCCTTTAAGGTACATTTTGAACAGATCTTTTTTTTATTTATTTATTTTAATTTACGATTAATCGCGATTAATCATGGACAATCATGCGACTAATCTTGATTTAATATTTTTTTTTGCGCTTAACAGCCTTATTATTTTCATATCACATCACATTATTAGCTAATCAGCAGATTAATACATGAAAAAATTTTAAATAATTAAAAGGAAAAGCAGCAAATCCTCACATTTGTGAAGCTGGAACTATGTTTTGTTTTTGCATGAAAAAATACCAAAGGATTATCAAAATAGTGGCCAATCATTTTAGCTGTACTTGTGTGCAGAAATTTTAATTTCCAAGATAACTAGTGACTCCTGCTGTCAATTGATTGTACTGGAGTATAAAGTACATAATTTCTCACTAAATTGTTGTGAAGCAGAATTAGAAAGTAAGTAGAATTTCCTTCTTGAAGTGAAAATGAAATATTAAGAACATGAACCAGATCTTCAATTGTTACAGATAAAACTATATTGCTGCGTCGCCCAGCATTAATGTATATCATGAAATCTGGTTTACATTCATTAAAGCAGATTGAAGTGTTGCTGCAGCTGCTGAAGGCTGTAAGATAACAGAGAATCAGAGAAAACAACAGTGCAGCATTACTGTACATGTGATTGGTTCATTCAAATGCACAACGATAATGATAATTTAACATTGTTGTCCCTGCTCATTAGAGGAAATCAATCACCAAACGGTTGACGGAGCCATTAAAGGCGTCATGGATACACTCATTAACAACAAGTCCACTTACTGGACCTACAAATAGATGCAGAATCAAAGAGTTTTTAACAACTTGATTTTTTGTTGTTGTAATCATTAGTCGTAATAACTGGAAGCAAAGGCTGGCTTAATTAGCATGGTTGCTAGGCAACAGGTAACCCAGATGCTGTAGTGCAGGTTGTATAGCAGCTCCAGTGTTTTTTCCTCTCGGCTGCCTTCAAACACACACAGATAGAGAGTGTTAATGCAGAGTGACTCAGTGGAAGCAAAGTCCTTTCAGTTCATTTCAAGAGCTCCCCAGAGGATGTGATTTTATTCATACCAGCTTGTCCTCCATAGAACGGAGCTCCTTTTCAAATCAGAGGGTCTGTTTTCTGATGCTTCAGTTCAGCGTCTGAGAAACAATCTCACCTTGATCCCTCGTGAGCTTTTAGAAGGAGTCAAATATGTTTTTCTCGTCCTTACTGAATGGTAGCTTTTTTTCTTAGTGCAATTAAAATAAATAATAGTCTTCAGGGCCGGCATAAGGTATAGGCTATATAGGCGGGCGCCGAGGGTGCCACCTTCTGGGGGGCGCTGTTCGCTTTCTAAAAAAAATAATAATAATAATATATTTTTTAAAAATACCAGTTTCTCATTTTCTCCTTTGAGGTAACAAATGAACAAATAAATAAATACATAAATAAATACACTTTTCACTCTCTTTTTCACACTTTTTCATCTGCCCGGGCGCACTTATTTGTCAATAAAAGTGTAAATTGTAGTGTAACTGACTAAACACTTCTAAGCCAACAATATCAGCGATCAATTGTTTATTTAAATTTTAATATATACAGTTATTTATGAAAATCTGAATTTCACCTAGTGCACCAAAAGGGCTAGAGCAAGTATAAACAATTAATTTTTTTCTTGTAAATTCTTCAACCTGATCTCCCGGGAAGGAGTATAAATAGCACGACAATACAAGGACATTCTGTGTGTCATGACAACGCATTTTAGCCTTTTCACGTATCATTTGTACACCACGCAACTAAGCTACAAAACTATAACAGCTGCAGTTAGGTTTAGGCAACAAAACCCCTCACTAGGGTTTAGGCAAAACATCATGGTTGGGCTTAAATAAGTACGTAAACTAAGTAAAATACATATGGAAATAACATAACAGAAGTACGGAAATCATCTCAAAATAATAAAATCCTTTGAGAAATAAAGATGAGCAGCAAATATTTCCTCTTGCTCCACCTTACCATATCACCTTTTATAAATATAAGGTTAACTACACTATAAAATGTTGAATCTGTATTTGATACCACTCAAACAAATTGTTCCAAAACAGAACACACCTTTAGGTCTATATATAAAGTTATATAACTAAAGGTGTGAGACATCTGTGTGATTTCACAGTTGTGGTTGTTGTTGTTGTGGTGTTGATAAATAAACGCAGCCCTCTCTGACAGGTGGAAGGAAGCTGTCTGAGCGCCGGAGGGCAGAGAAACCCAACGTTTCCTCTCAGCTCGACTCAGATTGTGTGACAGCCTGAAAAAAAAAAGAAAAACCTAGTGAGTCACATGTAGTCGTGTGCTTCTGCAGACTCGTTGTATTTCTGCTTCGGTTTGAGTGAGTCAAACATTTACCTCCTCGGCCTGAAACTCATCAGCAGCGCGTCACCTCGCTCTATTTTTAACCCCGAGAGGAAAGGATTTAGAAAGATGACTAAATGGACATTTGATGAAAGAAAGGAAAACAACGCAATGGATTAAAGTTACAGTGTGTAACATCTGGTGGGCTCTAGCAGTGAGGTTGCAGATTGCAACCTCTCCCGTCCCGTGTGCCAAGTGTGTAGGACAACTACGGTGGCCGACGTAAGAGTAGGTAGGTCATTTGGAGAAAAGACAACCTGTTCTCACTCCCAACTCGTCAAATATCACCGTTCGGTAAGTGCATCGACGCACAGAGGCAACTTTAGCGACGGTATTTGATGAACCGGGCTTTTGTAGATATAAACGGCTCATTTTAAGGTAACAAAAACACAACGACTCTTATTTTCAGGTGATTATACACTAAAAAAAACATGGTTATTAATATTATATATTTCATTTCTACCAATAGATCCCCCCAATTGTTACACACAGGTCTTTTTAAGAAGATCTAAAACGAGGATATGACCAAGACATTGATGCATCTGAGAACCCACTCGCTAGTTAACGGTCCTACACATACACACAGATGAGATGTAGATCCCCCTAAATGTTAAACACTGTTCCTTTAAAAAAATAATATTTAAATCACCAGGAAGAGAACGGCTCGCACGTGTGTGGTGTGTGAGAACAAACGTGTTGGTGTGAATATATGTGTGTGACAGGTGTGATCAACTCAACCACACCTGGGAATTTCTTGACAGCAGTGTTTTTTTTCAGGATGTGGATGAAACCCCTGAAATAAGAGAAAAATATACAATTTATATTCTGATTTATATTTACATTATAGTGTTTACATGACCTCAGAGCTTTGCTGGCAATGTAGCTTGTAGCCCCCCCACTCTCTCCTCTTTACTATTTCATGGAGACGAACGCCTGTCATGATGATTCCCTCGAGGCTCCTGCAGAGCCGATGCAGGTAAAAAATGTACAGTACATGTGTGCAACTGTGCAATTAACACATTTATATTTATATTGTTTTTAATACTTCTGTGTTGGAGCTTTATGCAAATTTGATTTACAGCAAAGATAATGGAGCTTGAAGTGTTGAATTTGGGAAGAGGCAAACAACATGAACACTTGGAAAAGTTTATATAAATGGGTATTAGAAAACATGACAGATTTTAGCATTACGTTTTGTTTTGTTGTGCTCTGCTTTTGACAATTGTTTGTATATTTTGTTTCCATGTTTTTGCCCTTTAAAGGAAAATGATTCACTTTATTTCCTAAAGTGAGATGAGAAGACTGATACTCTCTCTTCTCATTTGAGAGAAACCAAGAAGTACATTTATATTTGATATCTTTTGGCTCCCTATACCATTTTTTCAAAGATGTTTTTTGGGATTCTTTCTTTATTTGACGGACTGTAGAGAGAGAGGAAATATTGGTAGAGTGAAAGGGGTATAACATGCAGGTCAACAAAGGTCGAAAGCTAAATATCACATTTCTAACGGTTACGATATTTCCCATTTGGAATTGGTGTCAACAAACTGTTTGCAGCACGGCTTTTGTTCAGAAGGTGCAGCAGTTTAAACCCAAAAGCATCCCCTCACCAGCCCATGCATTGTTCACATGCACGGACCAATAGTCTGTGGCTCGGCGCATGGTCTTCACATGATCAGAGAGTGCTGTGATTCTAATCACCTTCTGCACCGATCACAAACCTCATTTGTCCTCCAACTCAGCTCAGCATCAGCGTTGCACCTTTCTGGACTCTTTTCTCTTTATTTATTGATATGGTCTTTCCTGTGCGTCCATGAGAAATAACCACTATTCAAACAAGGAGTTACAAACCATCTTCAATTAATAAATGAGTGGTATCTCAAAGAGAGTGTGTGTGACCTGGACTAATTGATACATCACCGTCATCTACATGTTCTTACCGGACAACCTGTGGAGATTGTAAATGACATTCATAGAACCATCATCTAAGGGTTCATTCAATCAGCATCACTGAGGTCACAAGTTTGGTATCCATTACACCAACGCCTAGAAGTTTCCTGGAAGAACAAGACACTGAATCTCAATTTACTTCAAAGAGCAGGTCAGCGCCGCATCCCAGCTCTGCCAACACCAACAGTAAGTGTGTGTAATGTATGTTATTGCAAAGAACTTGAGGATAAAGGTACTATATATAAATGCAGTCCATTTACCATTAAATGCAGTCTACATGCAGAGGCTTTACATCTGCTTTGAATGGCTTATCCATTACTGAGAACATCTGCAGCTGTCAGAAAAACACTCTTACTGGTGCATTAATGTGCTTTAGTAACCTTTTTAAACACATTCACAGGATCTTTATTACAACATTTTGCTTCTTGTCTTCCTTGTTTCGCTCTCAACTTCAGTAACAGCTCCAAAAAAAAGAGCCAAATAATGCATCAAAAGTCTACCAAACACATCTTTTACCAGATTAGTTACCACTGTTCACACTAGATGTATTGTACTCTTTGTTGTCTATTTTGAAGAATCCCCTCGGCCGTCTGTAAAGTGGTGAATGAGTGTTGGTACGAGGACATGAAAGAGAAAGAGAGACAGACAGTGAAGAGGAACAATTACCTGAGCTTGTGAATGGCGACCAGCAAATATCCCCATGGCAACCTCTCCCCCAATTCTCAGAATAATGGTGATGTTGATGGTGAAAGCAGGAATAGGCCGACCTGTTATATAATCTGTATAATCTGGACTGTAAAGGAAGAATACTCCCCATAGTTTGCACTTCCTGTTTCAGGATATCAGAGAGGAATATTGATTTTAACGATCCTGTCGTTCAGGTGATCACAGTTTAAAACATGACAGACAGCGAACGCAGGTTCAGGACCTAACCTGAGCTCTTCCCGGCCTGTCAGAGGCGTTTAGGCGACAGAGCTTCATCCCTCTGGGAGTCCGGCGTTCGGCCCGAGGCGTCTCCTGCTCTCTGGGACTCATGCAGGGTTCGTGTCAGACGGCTGATTCACTGGAACGACGACAGCGAGACACTTCCAGAAGTCTGGAGGAGGTCTGGAGGTCTCGCTGCACGACAAGCAGCCTGCTTCAGGTGATGAATTCATAAATTAGAAGGTGATAATCAATAATGTCAGCAGATTGATGTCAGGTGATGCTGACCTTTGGTCTACGTAGCCTATCTCAGCCGATTACACTGTTGTCAGGCCATTAAATGGGCGTTATCAGTCGCTATAAGCACCATAGTTGTGGGTCAATAGAGGCCTATCACACCCAATAGAAAGTGTTTTCACCTATTCACATGGTCGATCACCGAAAGAAGGTACAAAAGAAGACGACAGCGACTTCTAGTGACCGTAGTAATTATGACAGGAGCGTAGGGTTTTCTCCCCGGAGACTAGGGTTCGCATCCCGCGTGTCTTTGTGTTCACAAGTGTTAAGTTTTGCTTTCACTTTTGAAACGTAGTTACTTTTAGCCAAAACATACGTAGTTTGGTTGCCTAACCCTAAAGAAGCCTTTTTGTTTGTGTTCCAAATATAACGTTTCATTCAGTTTTACAACATGTTAGAACGTGTTGCTTTTAAGTTTCACTTTCACTTTTTGGCCCCTATTGACCCACATCTATGGTGTTTATAGCGACTGATAACGTCCATTTAATGGCCTGATAACAGTCAAATTGGGTGCCTACAAGCATAGCAGTTCCTAGAGATCACTTCAACAGCAGTCATCTTCTTTTCAAATCAAAACAAACCACATTTCTTTTTTGTTTTCCAACCAATGTGGTGATATTAAAGGTCCCATATTGTAAAAAGTGCGATTTTCATGTCTTTTATATTATAAAGCTGGTTTAAGTGCTTTGTAAATACTGTTAAACTATCAAAATGCTCAATATATTGATAAACACACACAGCCCGTATTCAGAAATTGTGCATTTGAAACAAGCCGTTAGGATTTCTGTCCATTTGTGATGTCACAAATATACAATATTTAGACCATTACTCGGTTTTAAACGTAAACATTCTAAATGTGTCCCAGTTTATTTCCTGTTGCAGTGTATGTAAATAACATCAGCTGACAGGAAGTAAACATGGAACCCAAAGTGTTGCCTAGCAAAGCAATTCCATTGCAATTCCATTGAAATGCACTAAAACGGAGCGTTTCAGACAGAGGGTGAATACAGGTATATCCAGGCAGACAGTATGAGGAAAATAGAGGGTTTTTTGAACATTACAGCATGTAAACATGTTCTAGTAGAAACCCAAAATACAAGTATGAACCTGAAAATGAGCCCGATATGGGACCTTTAATTCTCTGTTACTGCATACCAGCATTTAGAAGCAGAACAAAAACAAAAACAAAAAAACAAACAAAGCCTGTAAACTGCTCTCCAGTTACGTCACTGCGCTTCACAGTTCACATATTTCCCGTAGCTTCATTTGAATGTGATTTAAAAGGCTTAACATTTTCACTCTCTCATTATGCTGCAGACCCAGACAGCTGACATTTTGTCCCGAGCATGACTGTAATTCCTAATTCTGCTGCGAGCCCCAGACATTTATGATGCTAATCTAGTGTGACATTTCATTTTCTGAATTTGTCTACTTGAGCAGAACCATTAGGTGACATGATTAGGTGCTGTATTTAAAAAATATATTAAATTTACCTGACCTTTACTTGAACAGCTTACCCTATTACAAGGTACGGAGTATAGACTTCATTATTCCTGCAGGGAAATTCAGAAAACAGGACATACAGATGATTAAAAAATAGATATTACTGCATTATATAGTGGATTAAGTCAATGCTCTGTGCTGGGGCTGCAACTAACCATTATTTTTTATTGTCGATTAATCTGTTGATTATAACATGTCAGAAAATGGTGAAAAATGTTGATCAAAAATCCAAGATGACGTTCTCAAATGTCTTGTTTTGTCCTCAACTCAAAGATATTCAGTTTACTGTCATAGAGGAGTAAAGAAACCAGAAAATATTCACATTAAGAATCAAAATTTTTACTTTTTTTTCTTAAAAAATGATTCAAAACCGATAAATCAATTATCAAAAATAGTTGTCGATTAATTTAATAGTTCACAACTAATTGATTAATCATTGCAGCTCTATTCTGTGCTCACTCTCTCACTCAAATGTCACCCATATTGCAGCTAATGATGCATGCCTAGGTTGAAGAAACACCATCTGCATGTAGATGGTGCAGCTTGGACACATCATCAGTTAATGATGCATGCCTAAAACTGAAACTGTTATAGCACTGAACTGCTTCAAAGAGAGTATAAAATTAAGGATTTTAAATGAAATAAAAACACTTTTGTCAGAGAAATCTTACTAGAAATGCAGCTGCACAACCACTTGTAGGTTAAAAACACTGTCTCTGCCAATAGGGGGCGGTAGTGCCCCATAGGAAACTCTTTAGTTGCTCTTCTGTTATTGACAGCAGCATCCAGATGCTTGGACATGGTCCTAATATATTCTCTGCAGACAGAATAAACCATTCAGATATGCTGTTAACAACACTGGGAATAAGTCGGTGCTGATTAACAAAACTATCACGTGTTGAGGATTGTAAACTGGGTCAGATAAAAGCAGTGATATTCCCAGCATCATGTCGTTGGGATGACAGACGTGTGGATGCGATGACTAGTCATGATAACACGCTGTCTCGTCCTTTAGGCACTTTACCTGACAGTTAAACACACATTAATAAACAGCTTTCTAACACCGGACTGGCACAGTTTCATGTTTTTTATGTTTTCATGACAGCGGCCATCAAAGCTTCAGTGTTGTGGAGGATTTAGAGCAGATTCACGTGAGGAATGTGAGCAGCAGCAGAGAGAGAAGAGAGAGAGGCAGCTGACAGACGCCCATCAATCTCTAGATGATCACAGATAAACACAACCTAGCAGGCGTTTGATGGATGGCTGAGCTGAGACTCTTTTCTGTGTTAACGTGCATACAAGTATAAAATATTCACGACATCACATTATGCACAGACATCAGCTGTTTGAAGCTAAATGTTGAAGAGGTCGAAGGATCAGTTCATATAGAAGTACGTCAGAGTGTGATCTTTAGGCTGAATTTAAACAGGATTTTAATAAACAAACACAATTGAAGACAGTGCATGTGTAACTCCAGGGCCAGTGGAAAATATAAAAGCTGGGATCAACATACAAACATAAAACAGGGCAGTTTAAAGGTTGGAAAAGGGCACATGGTTGTTAAAAACAGTATAGAGGCAGTAGTGGCTTTGTAAAAGGTCTGCAAAGTTACAAAAGCCCAAAGCCAATGTCAAAGGGCCTGAAACGCCTTGATTGAAGCCCTGCCTTTTCTTCCATAACATGGTGATGTCACCAAGTAACACATTTGCATAATACCTGCCTAGTGGCTAGTTTTGCACGCCCTCACACAAAGCTAGAGTGGAGTCCAAAGAGTTTAGTTCAGCTGCCAATCACTGCAGACGCTGCTTTTTTGAACATTAAAGCATGTAATCATGTTCTAGTAGAAACCCAAAATACAAGTATGCACCTGAAAATAAGCATAATAGATCCTCTTTAATGAAATGCTGGTAAAGAAAAATGCCCATTTACATTTAAAGCTGGACTACATGCAGTCAAGGCCCTCATGTATATGTGTAGATGACTGACTTAATTGTGTCTTACATCAGCTGTTTTCCTGCAGTAGCTCACTGACACACTGATTACCGTCCCCTTTAAGAGCCTTCATGGCTTTATTCCATCCGAGTCCAGTGAGACCCAGAGAGACCGGACGAGCTTTGGTCTCCTCGGTACATTTATCAGGACTGTGGATGGGCTCTGGTTCAAAAATGCAGCGCTGCTGAAAGGAATTCCTTTCTCAGATTTTAATTAGGATGTGTGGGCTTTGTTGGGTTTGGCATGAAATTCCTGTCAATGTTTCAGAGTCGCAGCTTTATATTTATATGAATGCATGAGATAAGAATCCCCAAAATAATGGTTTGTAAATGTATGCACGAACCAGTCATAATAAAGTCATAATTATCTCTAATCACAGACTTCAGTTTGGTTGGAGTTCTAACCCCATCTGCTGGATAATACAGGGTAAAACACTTAATATACTGACTGCAGAGAGTGAGTTTTAATGTGGAATAACAAATGCATTCTTACTGTCTCAATCGATTCAAATATTTAATCGTGATTAATCACAAATTAATCACACATTTTTTATCTGAGATTTGTCAAGTATTTAATACTCTTATCAACATGGGAATGGGCAACTATGCTGCTTTATGCAAATGTATGTATATATTTATTATTGTAAATCAATTAACAACATAAAACAATGACAAATATTGTCCAGAAACCCTCACAGGTACTGCATTTAGCATAAAGACTATGCTCAAATCATAACATGGCAAACTGCAGCCCAACAGGCAACAACAGCTGTCAGTGTGTCAGTGTGCTGACTTGACTATGACTTGCCCCAAACTGCATGTGATTATCATAAAGTGGGCATGTCTGTAAAGGGGAGACTCGTGGGTACCCATAGAACCCATTTACATTCACATATCTAGAGGTCAGAGGTCAAGGGACCCCTTTGAAAATGCCCATGACAGTTTTCTTCGCCAAACTCTTTGCAGCGTTATTTAACCTCCTTCGCGACAAGCTAGTACGACATGCTGTCCCACTATCTTTCTGTGCCGACATAAAGATATCTGACACACGGGCCGAGTCTTGAGGTCAAATGTGACCAGAAGAACCCTCTATGTCACTGAATATGGGTTGAGAGAAGGACAAACATGAATGCGGATAATCAAAATATAACAGTTTGATGTTGTTCTGGTCCATGCCCTGGCTCAGAGGCTGCATTATGCTGATTTATAGATTTGTTGCATGAGCCTGATGAAAGATTTACTGTTGCTTTGCTTTGGAGAGAGAAGTTATTCTGGGGCACAGAGCGGAGTGGACACTCGCAACTAGAGTCTCACCCCGGTGCCAGAAACACCTCCTGGGTGCCAAACAGACTTGTTTTTAGAAAACAAGCAAGACTTCTGACCAGCCTTTGATTCAGCGGCAGAAACATCAACCCATATGACCTGTTTTTAGAGCAATCCAAATGCTTTCTATATAAACCTTTAATATGCACGTATGTATGTGTGAGCATGTGTTTATTATTATGTAATAAAAGTCATCATAAACCATTAAAATACCAGCCATTATGGCTAAATGTTTCTGACCAAAGAAGCCAGAGGAAGCCTGTACTTTCACATAAGTATGACACAATGCTGCGAGCCTTATTCAAACCGTATGGAGCCTGCAGAGCAATATATATATCTCTAACAACAGACAGCTCAGGAGGGCGTCCACATTAAAAGCATTTACTGATGCTCCTCTTAATTTCTACAGTGAACAGTCTTTTGTGTGGATGTTTGGAGGTGTGTTCCAGTTTTCATGATCTCTCTCTCTACTACCACTCTTGTGTTTTCCTTTTCTTACTTTCTCTTTCTTCCCCCGTCCTGGCTCCCGACCCTCGTCTTCTTGTTCCTTTGGCCTCTTGTTAATTTTAAGGGAGATTTTCTGTTTTTTACGAGCGCTCTCCGTTCCCCACAGTGGCTCTGGCTGTGTGCTCCTCTTGTTATTTCCAATTTCAGTCACCTCGCTCGGTGCTGCCACATACCAACTTTAGTGAGGCTCATATAAAAACAGGAACAATGCCTCTCAGAGACTCATTCTCGAGGCTGAGTGTTTGTTGCTATACCGAGGTGCAATTTTATCAGCTGGAACACATTTTGTGGCACGTTAAAAAAGAAAAGAAGGAGGAACCCTGCTGGGTTACAGTCTTGTTGTTGTTGGCATAACTCAGTGGTAAGATACATGTGATTTATTTGTCCGTGCTCAAGTTACACCACTTCCGGTATTATTTTAACCCAAACCACGATAAACGAAGTAGTTTTGTTGCCTAAACCTAACCAATATGTTTCCTGTGAAGACCTCCTCCTTCCTTTATTAAGACTGTATGCATGTAACGAGTGGAAATTGACACATGTTGCTGGACATTCATAGGAAAACACACAAAAAATGAGGAATAACCTTTTGTAAGATATCATACGAGCCGTTGTACGAGGATACGTTGACCCGGCACCAAACAGCTGACAAGAAAAGTTAGCGACTAGCTGGTGATTTAGCGGCTAGAAAACATGTTGTGTTTGGTCTTAGTTTGCCACTAGTTCATCAGCTGCAGGTGTTGACCCCGATTACATTATAATTTACCAATTACATTACAAACCAATCATGCAGTGATCAACGCCAGTGTTGTACAAGAGCAGGAGTAGAAGTTACCCCAGCCACGAGCAAGTACCGTACTTGCCGCGGCCATTTCACCATTCAGTGACGACAAACTAAGTGTACATTTGGAATTGATGAGTCATTAATGTGACGGCCAGCATGTCAGCGACTTGTAACATGTTTGGTTTGGATCAACAGAACCTTGTTTTGAAGCTTGTGTGGTTTAGGAAAATAATTCACAAAGCTGTTTTTCGTGTCAACTTAGATCACGTAAAAGTGTCTTTTGGGTGAAGTGTTTCCATCGATTGTTTATGTTTATGAATTTGGCCGAGCAGGGCTCACGTGAAGGGAACTTTTTTTTTTTTTATTTGTTGCCAAGCGAAGGGGACCTCAGGGAAGAGCCGGAGGAGTATTCTCGTCTGTGAGGTGGAAACAAGCGAAGGGCTTCCCATGTGAAAGTGGTTCCCTCACGGAGCGACGAGAGCTTTCGGCCTAATTATGAATGAATAACGGCTGGAAAAGCTGAGCTCAGGCGGGCAGCAGGGTGAGATGGAGCAGCAGCAGCAGAAGAAGCAGCCATACTGAGGTCGTTGACCTGCCAGCTACCAGCTCCTGATCCAAAGCAGCCAGGCTTAGAGGCCGACACATGCAGGACAGGAAGGTGAGACTTCAGCCAAAAGGCCTGACAGAACCTGGAAAGCCTTCACATGGGAACAATATGACGTTGTGATGCAGCTTCTGTGAGAAAGGTAGAATTCAGACGGGTTCAGCGTTGGGTCAAGTGTACCACGGGGAACCCCCTGCAGACCCTCGGTCCTGGAGTCTGGAGATGATGTAAGAGCCACAACACAAAGACTCATTTGTGCCACTGTGCCACACAGTCCCTCACAGTGCTGCCCTCCATGTGCACCATGTGAGATTATGTTTCAGGAAAAAATGCCTTGAAACTGTTTCAACATGTATCTTCAAGGTCAGAGAGTTTTTTTTTGGACCACCTTCAAAATCAAAGGATAGGGGTACATTAGGTCGCAACCGACAGAGGTCAAAGACGTAGCGTTGGGACCCTGCACTTCTGATAAAAACACGAACCTGTCATGTCCCGCTCTCCTCTAAGGTTATCAATCAATCAATCAAACTTTATTTGTATTGCACCTTTCATACAGGTTAATGCAGCTCAACGTGCTTCACAGATGACTGATGAACCGAATGTGAGACAGAACAGATGCACAACAAAAACGATACAAACTATTTGAGACTAATGCACGCAAGATAATAAAATGATAAAAATGTAATAAAATACAATTAAAAGCTATAATAACAGTAATAGTAGTAAAACAGTGTAAAGTAAAAACTAGATTAATAAAAATAACAATAAAATATAATAAAATTATACAAATTGAATACAATAAAATAAGTGATTAATAAAATAAGATTAAATATAATAAAATTATACAAATTGAATACAATAAAATAAATGATAAATAAAATAACAATAAATTATAATAAAATTATACAATAAAATAAAATAAAATAGGTGATTAATAAATTATCAATAAATTATAATAAAATTATACAAATTAAATAAAATAAAATAGGTGATTAATAGAATAAAATACAATTATAAAAATTAAATACTATAAAATATGTGATTAATATATTAACAGTAAAATAACAATAAAGTATAATACAATTTTAAAACCTAAAGATAAAAAAATAAGTGATTAATAAAATAATAAATAAGCCCTTGTGTGTTTTCCCGCCCGTCCGCCCCGCCCTGATTGAGCTCCTTGTGATTTCTTGTTTTTCAGACCAACCTTCAGTGACCTTTACTCAGATCTTACGTAGTGTTTCTGGATTCCTTCGCCTTCCTTTTGGACAGCTACCTGTGTACCATACCCTAACCTCTGGTAAAGACTTTTGTCCACTTCCTCTCAGTGTGTTGAGTCCTTTGTCTGTTGGCGCCAGCTTGATAAAACCTGCCTGGTTTGCTTGTGAAGGACCGCCTGCTTGAGCCAACACTGACCTAACATCACCAATATATTATTTTATGGCGGTTTTACACTGAATCAACCAATCAGACCGAACTTGGACTGATAACTCGTTTGCTTCCCAAATATACATGGAGACTAACATGTGCCTCCCTGCTACACATGGAGCTGCCATGACGTCTCCCTCATGTCTGAAATTATAACTCCACCTGTCGCCGGAGTATAATTACTTTTGCGACCAGATGTGATCTGCATGGAGCCACACCTGGTGATTAAAAAACCTCCATATTGTCTGAACCAACATGACAGTAAAACTCATCTTCTTTGACCCTGATGAATAACACTCATCTCATGTTGTCTGATCAGTGTGTGCACATAGACAGACCAGCTGTGTGTTTCTGACTCATCTTCTTCTTGGAGTAGAGCCACTCATCTGGTTCGAGCGCTGCAGCTGTTTCAAAAGAAGAAGAAGAAGAAGAAGAAGAAGAAGAAGAAGAAGAAGAGGGGATGGATGTCTCGTCTATCATTTCTCCTACTTAACATCCAATATCACTGATGCAGAGGCGACACATGCAGGTAGTCAAATACGGTAACACTTAATTTTACATTTTAACCATGCTAGGCTCTAACTGTGGTTAACATTTTGACACTTCAGGTCATCAGAGTATTGGTGTGAATGGTTAAAGACTGAAAACTCATTGTGCAACATATTGACTGTGATACACTGTGATTTATGGGTACCATGATGCTTCTCTTTTCTGCAGGTGTTTCATTTGAAAACAAATTAAATGTAATAAAACTATAAAGGCACAACACTGAGTCCTGTTTTTCCGTACCGGTCATCATGTGATTGACCTTCAAAACTGAAAACATCTTACAGATTGTCCCCGTTTTATTGCTTTTCCATTTCATTTTCAGGTAGTATGTCTGTCTGTTAATTTTGTGATTTTAATGCGTCACTCACATTCTTCTGTGGATTGGTAAAGGGCAATGGATTTGATGATGTTTTTTTCCACAACACGTGCAGGACGTCCAGGAAACGTCTGGCTGCAGCTGCAGTAACAACACGCCGCGGCTCGTGGCCTCTGCGCTCTGCAGGAGCCGGTGCAGGGCCACGACTGTTTTCAGACCTGCCGAGACCTTCTACGCAGGTACTACGTGCTGGGAGGTTTAATATGAGCGGCTGCTCTCGTTGCAAAAACATATCTATAGGAGGTGAGTGGTGCTGGCCATGAGAGGAGCTGTCTTTAGACATTATGTGTGTTTGCGGTCTTCAGCTTTTTCAAACCGGGGTTTAGTCTCTTACAACTTTTATCACGCTAATATGCTAGATTCTAGCAATGCAGTGTTTATTTAAGAATAAAAAAAACCTGATTTGATTATAGCCACAGTGGGTTATTGAATGCCAGTAACTGGACAATAATACCCAGAATTCATGTAACATACGTCAAATTCACTGAACTGAGACGTTATTTACCCTGAGGTTCAACCATCTTTGGTGAGTTCTACTTTTTACTATCAACTGTATATAAGAGGTGGACGTAGTCACCGTGATGTCACGCATTGGTTCGTAGACTGCCTAAGAAGCCTTGAGTTCGGGATTTTTGCCGTCTACATCTTGTTTTTTGGATGTAGCCCTCTTAGTTTTTGGCCTTCCTCATCTTAGTTGTTGGGTGTTGCCATTTCGTTTTTTGGCTGCACCTATCTTAAGTTTTGGCCGTCGCACTCTTGGTTTTTGGTCGTAATCATCTTGTTTATTGGCCTTTGCCATCTTGGTTTTTGGCCATCGTCAAATTGGTGTTTAGCCGTCACACTCTTGGTTTTTTTACCATGACTATCTTGTTTTTTGGCCTTCGCCATCTTGGTTTTTGGAAAAATCCCTTTCAGTAGCTAAATAACAAAAGATAAAAATGACAAAATGTGTTTACAATCAGAGGAAAAGGTACTCACAGTCACAATGGAGCATGTTAATCAAACTGGGGACTAAAATAAACCCTAATACGGCTTGAACATGGACAAAGGATACATTTTGGTGCTGTCAACAAGTGAAATCTGACACTAAACTATATTTCAAAACATACTTATTTTCCAGATTATCCCCAGCTGACTGAGACAGTCTCTCTTTGAGAGCCACACAGGTGACCAGGGACTCTATTTGGGAGAAGTTTGACCTCAGCAGTCTGTCTGGGAGCATCATCCTTTCATGTCTGAGGGTTACTAGGCAGCAGACAGGCGTTATTAGGCAGCTTGAGGAGTGACCTCAGGCGAGCATTCATCAGCTGCTGATTAGCGACATGCTCCCTGCAGACTGTGAGATGTAGCGATGATAATCAGTGACCTTTGACATGTGAAGAGGGACAGAGTTGTCCAAGCCTTTTATCACACCTGATGGAGACTCAACGGGATGTTGTATGAAGGGAGTGAGAGTGTGCAACGATGAAGGCAGCATTGATGAAAACATCTCTATTCTATATTATATTTCAGTTTTTTATTCTGTAATATATTCAGCTCTATCTTTTATTTTATTAAATTCTTTACATTGACAATAGTCATTTTTAAGAGCCCAAATTGTTGATTTAAATTGCTTCTTTTTTTTTTTTTTTAGTAAGCAAACCGTTAAAGAGAAGGGTAACTAGACAGTTTGGTGATGTAGGGCTGCAACTATAACGATTATTTTCATTGTCGATTCATTTCTCGATAAATCAATCAGTTTTTTGGTGTATAAAATGTCAAAAAATCTTAAAAAATGACGATCAGTGTTTTCCAAAGCCGAAGATGACGTCCTCAAATGTCTTGTTTTGTCCACAACTCAAAGATATTCAGTTTACTGTCACACAGGAGTAAAGAAACCAGAACATTTTCACATTTCAGAAGCTGGAATCATATAATTTTTTTACTTTTTTTCTTAAAAAATTACTCAAAGCGATTAACAAAATAGTTTGCAATTAATTTATTAATCCTTGCAGCTCTTATTATATGTGTCCCTGACCAACTTTTATTTTATTTTATTCTCTATGAAAACCTGAAAATGTCGGAAAAGATCTGAAGCCCCCTCCATCACAGCCAATAATTTTAGAAATATTGCACTAAATAATATGAATATGAATATATTAACTTGTCCCAACAGACCTTTTTAATATATGTATATTGTTATTATTATTTACATATCTTTTTCCTAAGACATCTTTGTGTTCCAGCACAATGCGAGCCATGACATAAGGTATAATATCAGGATTTCTTGAAGCAGTCCAGAGGAGCAGCTTTATGCCATTATCAATTTCTCAGATGTCTTTGTCAATCAGCTCGTTCCTTTGAGGGAGCTGGAACAGAGGTTAATGAGGGGGGATTCATGGTCACATGCAGCCAGAGAGAGAGAGAGGCATCCGAGGCAGAGGGGACATGTAAGTTACGATGCTGCAAACCAGTGAAACCACATCTGTTACCCCAGAGCCACCACTCACTCGTAATCAAATCATGTTGCTTGAGTCAAGGTCTCTGCGCTCCTCCTGGGATCCTGCCGTTGGCTCCTGCTCCCTTCGGAAGGAATTTTTACTGTTTTACGAATGAAAACTTTTTTTATGCATCGCTGTGTCACTGTGAAAAAAGGTTATAAACAAATACTGCAAGAGCATAGTTGACATGATTGGTGACTTCTGTCGTAACTCCAGAGGTATTGTTGATGCTCATGTTTCTCCAGTTGAAGACCGCATTTCCCATAAACCCTCTGCCCTCCCCTCTACATCAACAAATAATAAGCCCTGTCGTCTGATGGTTAAACACATGCACAGTGTCAGTGCCACCACCCTCTTGTTAGGGGCCACATCAAGCCAGGGGGCAAAATGTGTAAACGCTGGGGGAAAGACAGTGAGACGACGGCTGGTTTTGGGTGGTGCGCCGCTGCATTTACGCTTCTATTTTGGAAAGCTTGCCTGTGCCCAGATGGGAACTTCTCTGGCGAGGAGAAAGTAACCGATAGAGAAATGTAAAGGAGGAATAATAAAGTGAAGTCACACAGACAGCTGGCTGTTGTTAGGGACTTCAGTTTGTATAGTTATCATCTTTCTTTGGACACAAAGGCATGATAATATCAGGATCATCTCAGACAAACACACACAGAGAACTCAAGGATCTAATCTGAGCAATATCTCATGAAAGAGGCTCAGAAAAGTGGGAATTAATGATGAAATGTTATCCTCATCAACTGTGAGTTTAGATCGGTTAAGCTAACTTGTGACTCCTCCAGGTCCTGAATTTTCCAGTTCTGGATATTGTACCTTAATAAACAGACCAAGGACGCAGGTATTCACTTAACTGCCTACGTCAGTGAGGAAGTGCAACACGTTCTCATCCCAACTCGTCACATATTTGTCAGACCCCTTGGCGTCACTTTTCGGTCGCAGTAAACACGTGTGTTAAACAAAAACACTTGCTTAGGTTTAGGAAAAAACAACATGGTTGAGCTTAAAATGTCTACGTTTGTACAGTAAAAATGTGACTTAACGTTGTGCACACAGGACACAAACAAACAGCTGATTGTAACATGGAAATCTCCTGGATGAAAGACCTGTGTTGTTGGACCCATCCACCTCCCCTCCCGCATTTGATACGGCACTAACTACACTACACTAACTACAATCTACACTCTGGGAGTGAGAACGGGCTGGGAAGTCAAGCCTTATCATACTGAAATGGCTGTGATGCAGTCGTGGCTAGAAGGTAACATGCAAATGCGAAACTCTCATAAGATTGTTAAGATTAGGCATTGACTTCGAAGATTAGGATAGGTCGCTGGGCAGTGAGTCTCGCAAGAATTTTAGCAAGTTTTTGCAAGTTTTTGCAGTTTGCAGGTTACCTTCTAGACACAACCCTGTGACGCATGATGTGCATGATGTAAATGAATAAATATAACATCTCAGAGAGTACAAACAACATGAGTCAGTTATCTGGAAAGAGTGTAAGGTATACATGGAGTGACATTTTTGCACTTATTATGCCCTCTAAGTTGAAAATCAAATGGTATAGTAAGTATTTCTCCAAATGTGACTCTTCACACAGTTTGGCGTCCATGTGCTCTTCTATATTGCAACTCAACTCCATGAATTCAGCTGATATAACGGGTGCATTTTCATATAAACTCATAACTAGTGAAGCTTAAAAGTTGTTCTCAGGCTGCATATTAAAAGAGAGAAAATATCACGTGTCATAAACATCCACCAGCGGTCGATGTGAGTCACATCATCCCTGAGTTCACGTTTTACTTGACCAAGCGCTCGCTTTGGGAATCCCCTATAAACAATTAGGCGTTTATGTGGAAACCTTGTTGATGTTTTCTTTTTACCGACTGCTTTCATACATGTGGTAATGAAGTCACAGTTACCCGCTGAGCGTATGGGTTGTGTGGTGGAGGCCACGGCGTGGCAGCATCCAATTAACGGTTCAGACTCCGGCTGACCATAATGATGGGGACGAAATCTAAATGTTCATGGAAACACAACAAACAAGAAATTTAAAAGACAATACGATTACATTTGGATTACCTACATTTCCTCATGCATGAATCACATTAAATAGCTTAGTGGAAGATTCACATTTCATTCATTCATTCCCAATTCTGGCTTACTTCCACAGAAAAAGTCACATTTCAAAGGGATGTTTTGTACATTTGAAGACTGCAGATGCGCTTCCGACTCGCCTTCTCCAGTGTGAAGAGGTTTTTTCCTGTTCTCCAAGAAAGTGTCAGTACAGAGTATCTCAAAGTGTCCATGTGGGGTGCCAGGACCACCAAATGTAAGCACAGAGTACCAGGACCACGAACATCTCTGGCTGATTTTTTGACGGTAGGAAGAACAGAAGTTGTTGATGCTCAACAGACCGATGGGCATCTGCGACCTCCCATCAGAGGGCCCTCGCCAGCTGGCATTGCACCAACGATGGGCTGCGCCACCGGGGCTTACACGTGCCCTGCATTTTTTTTTTTATCATATAGCAATGCATAATTTTCTTTGAGAGCGCTGTGTCACTCAGGGTAAAAAATCCAATATCTCAGCCCTGTTATATCTAAGATTGCATTCCTGGTCAAGTGCAAATTGATTTGCTGTTGAAAGGTCAGTTAGACTCCAGCCAGCCGGCGAAAATGAATTAATTTTCTCTGTCAGATTCTTGGAGGAGCTAAGTGAAGACAGCATCTGCTCAGAATCACCCGCCTGTCACTGAACCCTGCTACTAAAAGTACTGGATGGACTCAAAAAATAAAAAATAAGATGGTAGTTCAGGTCACTCCAATGTCAACAGTGTGTGTGTCACGTGCCCCAGGAGATCTGAAAAATCAGACTTTCAAGACAAATACTGAATGATATGATGATTGTTTTCCAAATAATTCATTTTATTTCTATTACAACACTCATATTAGTATTTCTTGGACTTTAATAAATCTTCCAGACTTCATAATATTTCCGTTTTCGTTGTTTATAGGACATTTATGGAGCTGGCTGCTGGCGACAGACTTCAGGTGGACAACTCCAGTTTACTGCTGCACTAACACGTGACAGTCTGCTCCCTGAGGAATGGATTTAACAGTGTTTACCATAAGTTGCAAGTGTAAGCATGCCTGGGTAACTAGCGTACGACCTACAGAAGTAACCTCACTACATTACATTATGCTATGGGGTTACAGGTTATTTGAAACAGGGTTCTCCGTGCATCTTCCCGCAGCATGCAGCTGAATCAGGTGTCTCTCAGCTCAAGGACAGCAAACTTCCACAGAGAGCAGTAATATCTGTGTTCTTCTGTTCCTGATGTGATTATGGTGCATTGGGTGTGGCACTTAGACACTGACTATGGCAACTCCCACCTTTGGATCCACTACCCAATAGATTTATTCAGTGAGAATTGTACACCTGTTCTAGGTCGTCTATATATGTGTTTGCCTTAAAGCCTTTGTCCTTTTTGACTCTGATGAAGACACAGTAGTGTCGAAACGTTGCACAATTAAAGGCTGCAAATCAATCAGTGAGCTCCAGTCCCTTCTTTTCCTTTCTTTATTACAGGTTATGTTGGAAAGAGATCCACTGGATACTACTATATCAGAGTTGGGGATAACATTAGAGGCTCTGAATTGGATTTGGGTGAAGTTTAATCTCCATTCTCTAGTAACCCCAGCAAAGCGTTGTTAAATTTGCCAGGCAAATAGGTGAGTCATTATTCTCAAAGACTTGTGAAAGTGAAACATACTATTTGAAAATACAAAAACAAAAAACACAAAAACAAAACAATAACACATAAATCTAATGTTGTTTGTCCAAGGGTGTTTTTGTATCCAAGCAGGGTTATTATAGAACAAAATAAAAATTTTCTTATAATAGCTTCCTGTACTAAAATAATGTATTTTAGAATATTTTTCCTCTTTGCCTGTTTTTTTTAGTTTCAGTCCTATAGCATGATATCATGTCTGCATATTTAAGACTCTTTTTCATATGGTTTTGTCACGATTGATACCCGTAGGATGAAGGGGAATTTATTAGAGGCAATTGGGAATAAGGAACAGGTGAGCAGGTGGCTATGGGAGTCAGGTGACGGGGACTGGTGGGAAAGTCTGAGGGCATCTGGTGGATGGACGGAGAATGGTCCGGAGAGTTCCTAGGAAATACATGTGTCTAGGACAGGGGTCTGCAACCTGCAGCTCTGGAGCCACATGCGGCTCTTTAGCTGCTCTCCAGTGGCTCCCTGTGGATTTTTAAAAATGGAAATGAATAACTGTTCTTTGTTTACTTTTTACTTTTTATTTATCATTGTTGTAGGTCTATGGAACGATGGCACGACGGAGTATTAGGGCCACATTGAGGAGAAAAAACAAATCTGAGATTTTAAGAAAAGAGTCGTAATATTATGAGAATAAAGTCATAATATTATAAAGTAGTAATTTTACGTGTTATTTTCTTTTTTTCTCGTAAAGTTATGACTTAATTCTCGTAATATTACGATTTTTTTTCTCGTAAAGTTATGACTTTATTATCGTAATATTACAACTTTTTTCTCATAAAGTTATGACTTAATTCTTGCAATATTACGACTTTTTTTCTTGTAAAGTTATGACTTTATTGTCGCAATATTAACATTTTTTTTCTTATAAAATTATGACTTCATTCTCGTTATATTACGACTTTTTTTCTCATAAAGTTATGACTTTATTCTGGTAATATGACTTTTTTTCTTGTAAAGTTGTGACTTTTTTTCCTTCAATGTGGCCCCTACCTCACTGCAAATGTTTTCCTTGTCATTTTCAATAGCTGATGGTGCTTTTTGTGTTCTCCTGTCTTAAATCAAAGACCCATTGTTTCACAGAGTAATGGTGAATCTCCTACCAGCAGCTATCTATTGTAAACTGTGCTGTTCTTGAATGGGACATTCAACAGCCTTAGCAACGGTATCTGTTGGTTTCACAGCCTCTCAGTTAAAGGCAGAAACAGTCTCAACAGTATTGTTAAAATCTGTTCTAAGATTATTGGTGTGAAACAGAGAGACTTGAATTCCTTTTGTAACCAGTGGATTTAATTATTTTAGCATCTTCTGGTCACCTGCTTTTCAGTGAATGTTCTCTGTTGCCGTCAGGACGTCGTTATGGTTTACCAGTTTGTAAAACTAACCGCTATTCTAGATCGTTTATCCCCTATGCGATTATTGAATGCTCCTTAGATTTTATATTTCTTATGGACTTTTATTCTTTTACCGTCACAGATCCTTTTATCTTTTATCCTTCTGTTGTTCTTATTCAGTCTGTTTATTTATTAGTTAGTCTCATTTACATCAGTAATCGTTTTGGGTCCTGTTTTATATATATTTTTAGCTTACATATATTGTTGTTGTTGTTGTTGTTGTTGTTGTGTGTCACTATGTTTTATCTATGTTTTTTATGTACAAGCTGCTCCAAACCAATTGCCCCTACAGGTATTAATAAAGTTGTTTGAATTGAATTGAATTGAGTAACCTAGGGGGGCGTGGCTTAGAGAACACACCTGTTCTGTGTTTACCATGTGCTTGCCACCATTTTTGAACCGTTGGCCTTGAGTCATGTGGACCGTTGGACATTTGAAGTCAGGAAGTCTTAGTTAGCTTCCTGTCCTGCTGTGGACTCTTTCTAAAGGATTAAACGTCCTCCACGCTGAGACACAGAGGGACAACCGCTTCACTTCAACATAGTGAGTGTGTGCTACTTGTTGTGCAGCATGTGGTGGTGTGAGTTCATGTTGAAGCTGGGTTTAGTTTGGTTTGAAGCTCATGCTGCCAAACCTGCTAAAGCTAGCTGTTAGCTGCTGCCTATATTAGCCTGTTGGTTGACGGTTGGATGTCATTTGCTTGTTTCTGGCTGCTTCCATCCACTCATGTTCTTTATGTGTGTTTGTTTTGACTGTGGATGAATTTCTTGTAGCTTAACGTGTGAGGTTCTTGGTTGTTGCTGTTGTTTTGGAGGGTTTTCTATCACCTTACTTATGCTAATGGTACGTGTCCACAGGCTCCGTCCTTTCCACGCTTCCCATTCATTGTCTATGTAAGCAGCCGTGCAATGCATTCTGGTAGCATGGCGGCGCAATTCGAGAAACAGAGCTTCACGACGCACGCTCCTTATTTGCATTAAGCAAGGGCTGGTCTACTTTATGCAAATCACGGGCGTCCGACGCGACTCGCCGCCTCTCGAAACTCCAGAGAATCTTTTAAAATAAACGTTGTCGATCCAAAATAGGGACAGATTTAGCAACTGCACGGCTTATTTCTCGCCTCAAATGTTTTCAGAAACACATTTCAGTGAACTATTTTTGTGAAATAAGAGTAGAAAGTTGCCAAACGATCATCCATACTGGTTCCGGTTTGAAAGCTTGGAGCAGCAGCCCACGGCGGGAAAGCATTCGTCCAATCAGGTGGGGAGAGCCTTGTGTCTGGTGACAGCCCACCAAGCGTCCAATGTTGGGAAGCGTCGCGTCCCCTCGCGATAAAAAACGCCCCTGTGGACACGTACCTTAACTCTTGATGCTCTAGTAAGTTGTAATGTACATTGGCTTTAGGGACGTAACTGTTGTCTTGCACACATTGACATACAGGCTGTCATTTTCCTGTGATATTGGCTTCATGGGAAACTCTGCTGGCTTTTTCTCACATTGCACAACTGGTTACATTCACATTTTCTCTTCACACTTTATATTTATCATTGGAGAAACCATTAAATTCATAGAAATGAGTTTGTTTCCACCTGCTGTACAGTTCCTCTTCCTATCATGATTACATCTAAACTGCTGTTTCACCTGTTTCTTCACTCATATTCATGCACTGATGATGATCTGCTGCTTATCAGTGCTTTACACACACTTGAATGCTTTTTGTATGTTTAAAGCTTAAGTTAATAACTATTTGCTGCATGACTGACACTTTTAACCTGCTATTGCATATCATGTGGATTTCTGGGCGTATATTTTATCAATCTCAGTTTACTGGATGTTGAATTTTTTGCAGGAACGCCAAATGGAGGCCTTTTGTTGGGGAATGGCAAAATCTGCCTTTGGATTTTTGTTTTACAGCATCTGTTCTGCGCTTAACATTTGTATGGAATATATTTCCGCCTGATGATTGGTCTGTTTTCTTTAGGTTCATATGAATTATAATAAGACATAGGATATCCATGTTGGTGTTGATGTTAAACATTCATTAGCGACACCTTTTGATCCTGTTTTTGACATGTGGCTGCTCTTAGACAACAGTTATTATTTTGCTGAAGTGATTTAGTTAGGCTCAGGATGCAAAAAGACAATTGTAAATCTCATCTTGTTATGCGTAATGCAGCTTTCATGCCCTGCCAGCAGTGGTCAGAGGCTCAGCGTGCTCTGCAGATTGTTCTCATTCTCCCATTTATGCTTTACGAGAAGCTATTATCTGTCTGAAATCAATGGTGGGCCAAATGCAAAGATAACCATGTGCGGTTTGTTTTGTTTTGTACACAGTGATGTAGATGCTAGGCCAAAGTTACATCCCCTTATTGTCTGGCCTTTGCGGCTTGTGAGGTCTGTTATGATGAAGAGGAAATGAGTAAATACACCTGCTGGATATCATTCATATTCATGGATAATGTCCCAACGAAGTGGCCACGTAAAACACAATTCAAAGTATAAACGGCTGCTTAAAATGAACATCTTGGTTCATAGTTAAAGACAACGTGGACGCCTTCGCAGTTTGGAGCTAGTGCGTGTCTTGATGGTGACATTGATGCTTTAATAATGTGTGGCCTCCGCGTGTGTGTGTCTTTCAGTTCCTACATCAATGGGATCCACATCCCTACCCCAACCCTTGGCCTCTAATCCAGACTCTTGTAATCTGGCCAGCTGTGGCTTGGCCGAGGGGACGTCAGGCAGCCCTCCGCTTCGACTCGTTCCCTCATTCCCTCACATTCCCTCAGCCACATTCAAACCCCACAGTGACCCATATAGACAGCAAACCCTGTTATTCGCCACTCCTCGCAGTAACTCCACACACCATCAAAGTGTTGGTTATGATGTTTAATCATAAGCAGCGAAACCCTCATTTGGCTCAGATGGTTATAAAACCAATCGAGAATTTACAATATGCCCAAATATATATTTTAGAGACATTCACATCCTGTATGTATTTTAAGAAGTGAACTTATAACTTATGTAAAGCTCTGTTGGTGGGCAGCATGGACATAACTTCACAAGTCTTCTGAGAATATTGATTAGTCATTTAATCATTTTCTCATACTAATTTGAAAGAGGGGGTAGTGGCCGGCCCAAAAATAAAAAGTGCTTAGTGAAACTGAGCGGCGGTGGAGTCGAGAGAATATTAGTCTTCTTGGGCTGAAAAATTTTGCAGGGAAGGAAAGGATGAAGATTCAGACAACTTTATTTATTCCAAGAAGTGCAATTCATTTGCAGCTTTACCCAGCCCATATCAACAGAGGACGGATAGGCTGCGCGAGTCGCACACTGTGAAACGCCTCGTGTTTGTTGATTTGGAAATTCCCAGACTGTTTTGGTACATTTGGTTCTCCTTGTACCAAACCAATGAGGAATCCAAAATCCACTCATGCCTTGTGAAGTGATTGTTGAGTCACTGGCATTGATTACGTGTCCAATCAGTTGCTTATAATATACATTAATGTGCTGTTTTTGAAGTTCTAACTTTATATTTGGGTAAAGTTTCTTCAACTTTTGCCACTTGATCCCAATTCATTCATTTTCATTGAACATCTAGCTGTCATTCTGCACAAGTGCTTGTGTCAACAGCTCGGTCAATCATTCTTGGTGGTTGAAAACTGTCATTGAGTCGTTAAAGTGAACACAAATCAGCAGTAGTGAGAGAGCAGCTTTTCAGTGGGTGGCACTAATCTCATAATGCAGCCGGTATTTAAACTGCACGCAGAGACATAAAAAGGCATTATGTTTGTCTGACTGTGGTCGGGGGAAAAATTGTGAAAATGACCAAAAACCCATGGACATCTTCTAGTATAAATGTGAATGCACTGTTTTTGACCTAGCTATTTATGATGTGATGCTGTAATTGTTTTCAACATGATATCAGTATGCATCTGCTTTCACTGTGGATTTGGCATCCCCCTGCAGATTTTAATTCATCCCTTGCTGTTTGTGTGTTGTGTGGTCTTCTATGAACACAGTTTGTCTGTGTCACTGGCAGCCACGACACCAGGGACCGTCAGGGATCACTGAGAGACTTTTGGGTTTGAAATTGTGACCCATGATCACCCCCCTGAGGCACATCATGAATCTGAGCAGCGTATTATTTCATGGAGACATCGTATGATAATGGCTGGTTGGTATATGTAGTCCCAAATAGAAGTGGGGAGTGGATGACAACAACATCCGTGTCTGGCGTAGCTCAGAAACGTTGTGGGGAAGGAAACAGCCTCTTTATGAAGTGCCACAGCTGGACCGAGGTCAGATGAGAAGTTTGACGTGTTAATCTGTTTCTTTTTAAGCTCTCACTTTTTCCTATTGATGTACATTTATATCCACAATTAGGGTGAGGATCAAGTTAGCAGCCAGAACGGAATTATATTCCCTCAATGTGGATGACTTTAAAGGGTAACTTGTAGTTGGACGTTTATTGACAGTGAGGAATTGCTCCAAGCGATTACATTACAGCCCGTTTAGCGGCTGCCGGCTGCAGCGTACTCGATCAATACTGGACCATTTTCAAAAATCGTTGTCCCCATTAGTCACTAAGACACACAAACATTGGGAAAATAGGGTCCAGGTTGGAAAATACTGATGTTACGCTTTAAAATCAGTAAGCTTTAACAGCGTTATGTTCCTCCGGTGCTCCCATCATGGAAATATTGCTTTGGAGAAGTTCATTTAAGTTCTAGTGCACTTCTTTCTTTTAGTCTGTATTGATCAGTGTGAACAATGCAATTCAAACTCAAATGATGCCAGACAGCTCGGCCTGTTTGCATCATTTCTCTGGCAAGACGATGTTATACAAAGCAACGATAGGTGAAAAGTCAAACATGAAAAGTTTATGGGAATACAGAAAACATCTGATAGCCAGAAGTTCTTCGTGTTAAGAAAGCTTAACATAACAAAACAAACTGAGGCCAAACCTGGAGTCACATGAGGTGAAATCTGCTCAGTTTATACGCCAAGGAATTACTGTGATCACCTGAGGTCAGTTCGAGCTGCTATTCTCATTCACAGCCAGTGAAAAGATAACACATATTTACAGCCCTTTTTGTTTTTTTCTCATTTACTTGAGAAGGTCCTCGGATTACTCTGTGTCCAATGATGCAGCTTAAAAACAGTGCAGTGATTTGACTGACAAAATGCGAGTCAACTCTCGGTCTTCCAGCCTGATGACTCAAATCGACTTTTAGGCTGCAACCTTAAATGTGACCCTAAATCTATTAACTTAATTGTCCGTCATCAGTCATCCTCGTGCATTCCAAACTTTGTATTGAGAAACTGCAATTACTCTTTCCTTTGGGTGTCATCCTTTTCCTCCAAATCAGAAGTAATATATTCTTGTGACAGACCTGGCTTCAGGTTTTCACCTTAAACAGAAATGCTTTAATAGCTTCTGTGGAAGTGATGCAATCAATGATTGACCTAACGTGCAGATCAACAGCTCTGCTCTCTTCCTCTGCCCACTAATAATTTCATTTTGTCCTGGCCTGCTTCAGCAGTAGAGAGGAAGCATGATGACAACAATTCAGCTCAGGCCAAGATCTTAAATATGGGACAGTTTTTGACAATCGAATGTTTGTCCTTGTGAGAAGTTGGCCGTATGGCATTAATACCGAATGTGATCTTGATGCTTTGGACAAACATGAAGAGTCTGTTTATGAAGAGTTTTACAGTCGAGCCAGTGTTAGTCACTCCCTGGCAGATCCATTTGTTATTCATATAGATTCAAGAGAACACACTAAGTACCACTATTATCCAATGTCAATTATCTTTGCTGCTGTGCACATAATGTTTCCTGGTTGAGCAGCATGTTTTTTTATTACATTAATTTGGGATTTTTTCTGGTAGTTTTTAATATTTTCTCTAGAAGTTATGTCTAAAAGTAAAGTTCAGTTTTAGTGGCGAATGTTTGTTTTTTGGTTCAAGTTTAAAGAGTTCAAAATTGATATTCTCCATATGTGTGATTTCCATTAATTTGCATGAATTAAGTTTTATTGTCACTGGGCTACAGAGCAGCTCTGCTAACAGCTGGTGTCTTTGTGTTGATGTTGCATTCCTTTTGCAACTTTTGCAGATTGCTGTCAGCCCGAAATCCCAAACACTGCTGTCATGAGAATAAAAGCCTCAATGTACTTTCGCATTGTTGTCGAGTGTTTGATTCGGTGAGTTGCAAAGCCGCTCAAACTGGAATCAATCACCTTGGCTCTCAGAGCTTAACATTTTGTTCTGACAGAGTTCAGTGGGATGAGATCCTCTCTAGCATCCAGGCCACCCAGATCTCAGCTGATACGATATTTAATCTGTTTAATTCTGTTTGGAATAAAACTGACATTGCTGTTATATTGGGGGAAAACAATCCTGCGTCCCTCGTAGATGGTAACAGCGTAAAGAAGTTGAAACATGTCTCCAAACTTCTGCTTTAAACAAACCAGTAATAGTAAGAACGATATGCCGAAGAGTTGCTGTGTAGTTGGTTGCACCAACAACAAATCCAAAAATGCTGATCTCCGATTTGTTCCCCTGCTGTGTCGTAAAAAAAGCTTTAATAGAGGGGCTTTATGGCTCCAAGCTATAGACCAGACCAGCAACACGTCATCACAGAGGCTGCGCTCGCGTTAGGGGGACATAAAATCGCTGTCACAGGAGAGAAAATGACGAAACACTGTTTTGTAGCGGGTTAACCGAGGCTTTCACACTGAGATTTGAAGCACATCAGATACGTGAATACTCACTGTCAGTGTGGTAAATGCTAAGTAATGCTGGTGACTAGCACGGCTGCTGCAGTAATACAGTCATACATTAACGTTATCAGACCGTCGTCTCCAACTAAATCTTTTTAGTTATTTACAGACAACACTTGGCCTAACGTGATTCAATCAAATAAGTATGGAAGTCTGGATAAACAATATCTGGCCACTGTGTTCTGTGTTGGACGGCGGAAGACTGAACGGACATGACGGCGATCAACCTTAATTTATTAAGATATCGCGAACGCTCAGGTTCAGGCAAGATCGTAAAATAATTATTAGACATGTGTATAAAACAAGTGTTTGTATAACAAGACATGAATGCATACGAATTTGTCAAATTACGATCCAAACATACGTCAAATTGCATTGAAGTCTATGAGATCTTTGGTTTTCTTTCCCCCAAAAGGGGGCACGACCTTGACTTTTCGGGAAGCACCCATATGTGCTGGTCTGATGTATAAGTTGATGTTTAGAAACTCAAAGTGTGTCAGGTTATATAGGGACAGGCTGTTAAGAGCAGAAAAGACCTCCTGTGTCTTCTCTTGATTATTCCTTCCCTTCTTGAAAGCACAGCGACCCATTAACAGCATGGGGCATTAAAACACTTGCTGAGTGAAAAAACAAGTCTGGCATCCTTTCAGGCAGCGTTGCCAGTCATTGACTGCAGAGACATGGTGTTAACGTGGCATCCCCTCTGCAGAGCAGCCTTCTCCCAGTCTGTCCAGCTTCCTGCATACATACGACTCTTTGTGAGGCTGCCTGGCTGGCTGAGCCGACTCCCTTGCTGCGTGTGTTTCCTTGTCTCGGTTTCCAGCCCCGAGGTGAGATCTCACAGCGGAGCTGAGGATCATACAAGGACAGGCACATCTGGAAAGTCTAGCTGGCTGCACTTGCCAGTTAGCAAGCTGGTGCTAATGAAAAGCAGGAGTCTGCCTACCGCTCACTCTGCCTGGTTAGCATTAGTTACGCCACTCATCTGGGCTTCTTTTTTTTGTTTTTCCAAATCTGTTTATTGGGATTTTACAAACTAATTATATCACAATATCAGCTACGCTTGCAACATTTGTACAGACATCGTACAGAAAGTGTGACAAAATTGGGACAACAATGTAAAGAGAGATATTATTATTATTATTAATAATAATAATAATAATAATAATAATGATAATGATAATAATAATAATAATAATTATAATAATAAAACACAGGTTATAATGACAATAGTAACAATCCACTAAACCAACAGCAGCAAAACTATAACTTCATCAAATACTAGTTTTGATAAAATACTAGTCAAAAGTCAAACTAGACAAACACAATTAAATAATGCAATGGAAACTATATAATAAAAGAAATAAAATAATAATAGTAAAAACAGTAATAAATAATAAAAAGAGAATTATTATTATTATTATTAATAATAATAATAATAATAATAATAATAATAATAATAATACAGATAATAATACTACTACTACTACTACTACTAATAATAATAATAATAATAAATAAATTAATACAAATAATGAAGTAATGATAATAATGATAATAATAATAATAAAGAAAAATATATGAAGAAAGAAAAGGAAAGAAAAAAAACGAATAAATTATCTGTGCTTCTTAACGTACCTCCATACTCTCCCAGTCTGAGCATGCCTCAAAACATTTAAATCTTTTCTCCACCTCTAGCATTACAATATATTATTATAATTTTGCATACACAGACGATGAATCAAACTCTTTGTGGTCAAAATGTCGAGACAGCGGGACAAAATTTACAAGAGAATTATATGCTTGGACTAAAAAGGACTAAAAGTTATATTTTGCTTGCTTCATATTGTCTGTAAAATCCTTGCGTGCTAATGTTAGACGTGCTGTGGCTAATACAGCATGTCCTGTATCTGTATACATATAGCTGCACAGTAAGAGAGATTGTTAGTGGTTTTGAGAATGAGTAAGTACACAAGGCGCTCGTTTTTTCCTCTGCCTTGGAAGCCAGAATAAGTGACATCCCAGTCACATGGCAGAGCATTTGTGAAGGCACTCCGCAAGGCCACTTGAGACTATGTAGTGTATTTATTTAAGCCTTTGCAAACGGCACGCTGTGTGGCGTGTTCTCTTCGAAGCGTGCCAGCATTCACTGCTCTGAAATCCACCGGTCATGAATCTTTCCTTAGCACGTGAAAACGCCTTCGCACATGACCGAAAAAACCACAACCGGCGGTTCACACAGCACAGAGCCAGAGTCAGTACCGTGACTTCTTGGGGTATGCAGGGTCATTGCCCCTTTTCCAAGCCGTCCAAGGCCTCCCCTCTTGGCCTCTCATCTCAGGCCTCAGCTCACCCACGTCCCGGGGCTGCAGGCTGGGAAAGGTGAGCAGGTGTGACAGGAACACTGAGCCCCATTCAGAGGAGGAAGAGGCCACAGGGCAAAGAGGAGCGAAAGATTTACACGTGTCCACGTCTTTACTGTATGAAGTGATTTACAGCCTTACCCAACGCAGAGTGGATATAGAACCGAGGACTCCTCAGCTTTAGACAGGTCGGTTGTTTACAAAGCGGGCTGGTATTTTTAGAGGGAAGTCGGACCTGAATGAGCAGCAGTTGATTCCTTGAATTGGTCACAAGAATTTCTGATTGTGGTGTGACAGGAATTTTAAAGCCCGGTTGCACGAAAAGGCAAACGAATGACACGATAATGTGCAAGGCAAAAGCGCGCAATAAGGCATGTCATTTGTACGCCATGTAGTCTGTACTGACTGATGTAAATGCATCTGTGTAAATATGCCACGCTCAGAGCTAGTGATGTAGACTAAAAAGTGAGAAAGACTGCTTATGGCAGGCGGGAGAAGAGGTGGATGGGTCCAACAAAGACAGGACTTTTTAACCAGGAGAACGGTGTTTGAGATTAGTGTTTTGTTTGACGTTTGTGACGTGTCTTCAGTACTTATGTTACATAAGGTCAACCATGACGTTTTTCCTAACCTAAGTGAGTGGTTTCCCCCTGCTGGTACTGCACCTTCGTACATGCATGTAATAATCATGTCTCGGAGAGGCAAAACATGACACTGACATGCTATCCTCTGGTACAGGCGGGTCTATTACATGCTTTGATGTGATACCGGCTTGAATTTTAAGAGGAACACAGTCTTGCAAATTTAGAAAGATCACAAACAGTCATGCTGAGCCTACAGAACAACTTTGCATCCATTTACAAGTAGGGATGTCACGGTACCAGAAATCTAGTAGTCGATACCAATACCAGTGAATTTACACGATTCTCGATACCAGTTTCGATACCACGGTAAAAAAAACAATAAATCCCATGTAATTCAACACGCGCTCCTTTTATTAAAACATTTGAACATTACAAAAAACAGAGGCACGTAGCCTTTAAGTAATAAATAAAAGGAAACATCTATAAACATTGCAAAACAGAACAGTGGCATGAAGCCTTCAAGTATTTAAAACAAACTATATTGTCTGGATGTCGGTCTTTGAGGTGCTTTGCTAAATTGGAAGTATTTCCTCCTTTGGAAAGAAAAGGTTGGTGGTTTTTGCGAATCTATTATTACTCCTTGTAAATCCGCCTCGAATGCAAAGTACTTCCATACCCGACTCTTGCTATTTGTTTTCTCAACGAGTTGAGGCGGAGGTAGCGCTGCAGCAGATGCCATCTTTCACGTCTCGTGTTGTTGTTTTTTTCCGTGCTGCTACGGCGTTCTTCTTCGTACTTCATTTCACGGCAGATGAGAACACTAGGTGCGTATACTGCCCCCATTAGATCTGGAAGAATCGCATCTCCAGTACCTCCGCTCCGGTACCAAATGACCATTACAGGCATCGTTCGGTACCTTTGGTACCGAAGAAAACGAGTACCGTCACATTTTTTGAATTTTGGTACCGAGTTGGTACCGAAGTATCGGTTCTCGTGACATCCCTATTTACAAGTCAGTTTCCCTGCATGTAAACACATAAATAGACACTTTGAATTAGTCATAGAATAGCTGAACTAGTTTTAACTTAATGCCCCGTTTCACATAACCTAACACACATAAACACATTATTAACACATTACATTCAGTTTGTACTATTGTCATCGATACCCGTTTTACCGTTTCATCGTTATTCTCATCATCAGCTGTGTTTTTCTCTCTGCTGCTCTCTCTGCTATGAAAAGAATTGTTCAACACACAAACACAAGACCTCAGTTTATTTTCAGCCACGGCGTGGACGTCAACCAAAAATAAACCGAAACACTGCAAACATCTCTTTTTAATGTCCGCTAGATTGCGAAGACAGTCAAAGTCTGTAGTCTAAACACAAGACTTTGAAAGATAGTGTTTGTGTCAGTTGTTTAGGGCTTGAAGAAACCAACGTGGCCCGTTCTCAAGTTTCTCAAAGTAAAGTTTACGGTCCGTGCTCCTGTGTTTGCCTGAGTCCTAACAAAGATTAAATATATTTCTCCAGACAACTCTTTGGTTTTTCATTTGTTTAATTAAACAGCTTTACGTTAATCTCTCTTGTTAAAACTTCTGTTTTGGCCCACGTGCATGATTAAAGCATGTGCATTTCAAAGTTCAAACAAATTGTTGAAATGCCTTTTCAGTTTATATTTCAGAGAACGATGTAAGAGTGGAAACTGGGGCAGATTTTTTGTGATTAAACAAAACCGGTGTGTCAGAATAAACTGGAATACGCTCAGTAGCACCCCCTAGAAGCCACATCAAGGTTGTTATGAGTCATTAAATATGTCAAGCTTTTGAACCATCAACACACTGCACACATTATTTTTGCACATATGTTTATGCTTGTGATCAGATTGTTTTTCAAAAACAAAACACACTGTTTGAATTCAGTGCATTTCTTGTCACCCAATATCATTCCAGTGACGTAAACCTCTCTTTGAATTAAAGCCCTGACTGTTTACTTCTCTCTCTCTCTCTCTTTCTCTCAGTAGTCATAATGATGAGTAATTGTGCATAATTACAATACTTTACTGTCTCATTATAATCTTTACTTGCTGCCCTATATCTTTAAGAAAAAGTAGAAGTAAAAAAACAATAATTAGTCTGCTTTTCTTGGATGAGCAAATGTCTGTTTTATATGATAAAAGACCACCTCAGACCATCTGTCCTTGTTCTGGTTTCCGGACAATCTGAGGAGAAAAGATATCATTATTTTTGCCTCCAAGGGAGCAAACACGAAAGGAAATACCCGAAGTTCCCTCAAGAGCCAAGCCTGACTGTTCCCATCCTTTTCAGATATGCAGTGGAGATCTGAATCGCATTAAATGCCTTGTGTGCCCTTTGTAGTTGAGTATCAGTAAGCTGCAGCGCTGGATCTGCATTTCCGATTTCATTTGGGAAGATGCTGAGGTGGGCATTATCCAGAGTAGATATGAAATAGTCACATATTTTGAAGCTATAATGATAAACAGGCATGACCTTTCCTAAAGAAAAACAATAGTAAGAACAGCTATCTTCTGATTTGGTCAAATTCTTCCTTAATACCTTTTTTTTTATTCAAATTTAGACCATATTAAGAGGAAAACATTAGGAGACTCCAAAAATGCCTCAGTGGTGCCATAAAGGCTGGGAAACTTGTAAACCTCAGGGCCAGGAGTGTATAGGAAAGTATTCAGCAAAAAGAGCCTTTATAACAGGCGAGAGGTGGATTGAACGAGGGCCAAACTGATGCAGGGAGGAGGACGTGGAGCCAGACACGAGGATAAACAGCTGGCTTCATGCACTTCAGGCTGGGCTTTCTAGCAGACTGGACGCTTTCTGAAGGAAATGTGTTTCTCAAGAGGGAAAAATGACCTGACTGGTTGAGTTAAACCTCAGAAAGCACAAAGCAGAGTTAACGGTTCACATTTATGGGTGCAAAATTTATTTAACGGCTTAAAAAAAGGATCAAAATAAGGTTTCTTTATTGTGGAAGGTCAACCTGTTAAATACTCTTAGTGCATATAAAACGGCTATAGACTAGTATGTATGATTTGAACTTGAAAGGTCACTCAGGTGGTGGCTAATTGAGATTATTACACAGCTTTGAATAATTTTGATTGGTCAATCACAGCATCTATGGTCTGTCATTTCTTTATAGCAGACCGTTGCTATGTATAACAGACCGTTGCTATGCATAACAGATCGTTGCTATGTATAACAGACCGTTGCTATGGGCGCATTTCTGATGGCGGACTCTGCTGGATCGTTTCTGTGTCAAATTTGTGATTTCTTAAGTAAGTAGCCGTGTAATAAGTGGGGATAATGTACAGCGATCCGGTCGATGCGGCATCGCCCTGAAGGGGTATATTTCACAACAATGACTGAATCGATGTACATTATCCCGTATTTAAATAACTTAACCAGAATATACCACTGAGGTTTAGTTTCTTAAGCAAAACTTATTCAGACTCAAATTTACTCCAAGAGGAAGGCAGAAATAATAAATTCAACAATCTATGATTTGGTTATCCCTAATGGGACTCTACATGTTGTTGTTTCGGATGTGGCATACTAAAAACACCATCTACAGTCTCTTTGGGGATCCAAGTTTGAAGAGCAAAGCCATCGGATAACGTGAATAACAAAAGTTGCACACACACAAGTTGTACATTGAACATAAATAGCAAAAGTAAATCTTATGCAACAATATGTACAGTTCTTGTTTGGCTTGATTTAACTAATTACTGCTATATTTCTTGGCCAATCCACAGACTGCATTCCTTTGTAGTCAGTGCATCATTTTGGTGAAAAATGACTGGATTATTGCACGTATAAAATTTAGATTTGAAACTGCTGACTTTGTCTAGACATGTCTAGACTTCGGTAATGATAGGTTGTCACTTCTTTATGTAAACGTTTTTTCTTTTATTATCTGACTGTAGCTTTGTTTTGGTGATATATTTACACTGATATTCATAACTGTAAAGGGTTCAGCTAGAACCTAAAACAAAAGAAATAGAATAATTGTATTCTTTAATTTAAGAGTCTTGGTAAAATAATGTCAGCATTTCATGTTGTCGTGCATAGTGCGATCAGACTTCAGGCAAATATAGGCTACATTAGAAGATGTATGACAGAAGACTGTATGTTCTGCAGAGATATTACTGCAAATAATTAAAACATAATGAGAAGATTAACAATTAACATCATAGAAATAAACTTTCCATCTCAATTTTTCAGGACAATATCCTACTTTGTATTCTAATAGTTGGCAGTATAATGAAGTCTGTGTATTTTGGTTGTTTCTTTTTCATATTTGAGACACATTTGGGAGCTGATTAAAGAGGAATTTGAGAGGAGGAAGGATTTTGTCCCAGACTTCATAGTCAACGATTGCTTCTTCCGTGACTCCTTGTTATTTGTGCACAGATATGCATCTATGTTGATTTAAAATATGAATTATTCTGCAGACATCCCCTCTCTCTCCAGACCTACCAGGCTTATGCACCATAGTACAGTAGATCCACAACCACGCCACAACAGACAGCACCAGGGCTCCACCATCACATTGTCTGGAGTTACACTCCAGAGATGTCGGCCTTTGTGGTCAACATTTTCTCTTCTGTTTTGCTTCCATGATAAGCTGACAGAGTCAACCTGACATAATTAGTTGTCTGGGGTTTGTTTGGGTAGTGAATTGCCGCTGTGGTGTAAATCAGCAAGGAGCTGGCGGCCAATGAGACAGCTAAAAGCCACATTAAAGGACATGGGCGGCTTCTCTGCCGCCGACCACATTCGCTGCTCAGCCGCTTCCCATTGTTTTCCCTCCAGAAACCTGGCAACCGCAGCTGCAGACTTGGACCGAGCAAACTGCAGCGAGGGGTTCGGTCATATTGCTTCTACACAATTTGTCCCCTGTGACACCATGTAATGCTACTTTGGTGCTCTCAGAGTGAGTTTTAATGTGTCAAGATTCAACATAGGACTGCAGTGTATGGGTCATACATTGTGGAGACGGGTGTTGGATATAAAATGGCCATGTTTTATTGCATTTGTGCCAATGTAAAGGATAATATTTACATTGAAACATGCTGTGTGCACACAAACTATAAATTTGGTGTCATGCAAACATAAGAGGGAATGCATAAGGGTCACATTCAGTCAGACGCATAAATATAGCTGCTTTACTCTTAAAATTATGAGGCCGAGTCGTAGACGGGGAGCCGCGCAGTCTGAGGAGACCTACTTTTAGTCGAAGGGAAACTCTCGGCACGTGCAGAAGCAGTTCACCTTACAGGTCAACAAGCCAGAGAGAGAGGAAAGTTGTTAGAAACATGCTAAATAGAAACAGGGAAGAGAAACTGTGGCTGTCAAGAGGATGCCCCCTCCCAAAGGAGATCTTTTTACGACACTCCCAAAGCTATAATCGCGGTCTCTTAACTATGTCTTTGGGATTGTGGAATGGAAGTGTTTATCTGGACCCCGCGGAGGAGAAGTGACAGGAATAGCAAACGGCAGTATAACATGAAACAGCCCCCTGCTGGCCAGAGTGATGGAGCTGGAGTTAGACTTGGCTATTTTGGGTCAGGAACCTCTGCGCTCATTTTAGAGCCGTTCCAACTGGCCCCGTCTCTAATCAAAGGATCAAAACCGCTTTATTCTGGAAATGGGCAATTACAGTACCAACTACATAAAAATGGCATCAAAGACCTCAGCAGTTGAGTTTATGCTGAGTTGTTGATTTCAGCACAGCTGGTTAGGTTTTTAGGAAAACATGCTGACAAGATATTTTTCATATTTAGTCAAGTGGAGGTTGACATTTCACTTTGAACAACTTTAGAAGCTCTATTCTTGGTATTTACATTCTTGTATATATATATATCAGTATTTGATCTAAGCAGTTTTGCATGTTTATAGTACACTATTAATTTTGGAAACAAATTCACCACATCACAGCTGGTTCCAGTTGTGACTGGCATCCTCCAAAAACTTAAACATCTGCACACATCTCCATCGTTCCAGACATGTTTGCAGCATTGACAACTGCTTTAGGGTTGCTTCTCTGTGCTGGTACTAGGGCTGTCACGATATCAGATTTTCACTACACAATTATCGTGGCCAAAATAATTCATGATGACGATATTATCACAAAAAAATAATAATCGTATCAGTCAAATTCATCTTTGTTTACTGTGCGTTTTGTCTCGTATTTGCAAATTAATTACTTACTATACAAAAGTGTGATTTAAGAGGTGTTGGATTATTTACATCATATATCATTTTTGTTATCGCCAGTACCGGTATATCGCGACCCCCCCCTAGCTGGTACCAATGTGAAGTCCCCATGTCTGTCTATGCATAGGTTATAATACCGTGATTTGCATGTGAGATTTATACTTTGAATTAAAAAAAACAAAAAACGGTATAACTTCAATTTAAAACTTCAACTTTCATTTAAAATCTAAAAGTCATAAAATGCATGAAGTAAATTATCTAGAAAAACCTGTTTCCTTCTGAAATCCACTCATCAGATCAAGAATATTTGGAACAAATATGATCAGATTTAAACTTTCCTCATGCAAATCAGAATAAATCAAAATATGACCCCTGGATTTTGACTGACAGTTACTGCTTGACACTCATGAACTTGAATCTGCAGACTTTGAAAGTGTCGTGGCACCTCCCCCCGTACTACCCCCATGTGTCGTTCAGCTGTCAACATCGGCTCAAAGTGGATAAAAGGGCTGGCTCATTAATCAAATTCGTTACCTTGTTTTGATGTTCTGCAGAGAGAGACCATTTTTGAGTCCCTGGCTGGACTACATTGTGTTGTGATATTAGCTCCCCCTCTTCACCCCAAACCCAGTCCATAGGGGTCCCCCATGAGAGGCGGTCAGCCCCGCCCTGAGAAGCACTAAGCTCGGTGACACGGCTGTCAAACAAAATCTCTGCGCTTCCCTAAGTCCTGGTTGCCAAGGGTGAACATCAGGAATGTCGCCGGGTGACAAAGGACGATTAGTGGCCTGATTTCTCCATATGCTGACATTTGTGAGTTTTCATGTGTTGTATGGGAATTCTTGGCATTGAGGTTGGTTTGGATCCCACAAAGGGTCTCGAAGGTCCTCTTTCAGACACGACACACAAAGGATGTTGTTGAAACATGTGAAATTTTTGTCTCAATCTGACAAACTTGAGAAAGTGTCTGAATAACAGCATCAATTCTCTTCTTCCATGAAGGCTGGTGTTTACAGCTATGTGATGTTTTAGAAAGTGTTTCTTTGCTGTCACCTTAAAAAGAACAGTAACAAGTTAATGTACAAAGTGTCTCTTGTTGGCAAGATACGTTTTACATTACTTTGCGCCTACAAATGCAGCGTTTTATAGTCGAGGTGCTCCGCCTTGCCTGAAATAAAGATCGCCCCTGCTAAAGTCAAAAGAATTAATTACATTTTTATGAAATACAACCCTTATTATCTTCAGGGAAAATGAGTAGTGGTGCTGCATGAAACCAAAAAAGCCACGTATTTAATGAGTGAGGCGATTGTTTAAGTTGTCCTCTTGACCCTGAAATGCGTCGACTAGAGCTGCAACGGTTAGTCGACTAATCGATTAGTCGATCTTCAGAAAAATGATCGTCAACTATTTTGATAATGGATTAATCGTAAAAGTAATTTTGTATGCAAAAAATGGCAGAAAAGGCTGTTTGTTTTTTTTAAAAGAAAGCTGTTAATCGTTACTCACATAATCTTTCCTGTAACTGTTTTGCTGAACCTTTCTTCTTTCTACAGTTGAATTAGTGGTTATATGTGGGAAATGCATGTCAAGCTCTAAATAGCAGATGATCGCTTTATATAACGGGGCTGAAATGCCAACAAAGGAAGAATGAAAATCTGCCCAGAAGGCACTCCTGTTCCTTCCGTGTAAGACATAAGGTCCTTGTTTACCAGAATGATTACTTGCCCTTTTAAAATGACCCTTTGTTTAGAATAATGAATCTTTTTTGCGTGCTCCAGGGACTCAATCTGATTTACTTGTGTTTCCACAGTAGCTAATCGTGTTGATCCCCCAGTTAATCTCCGCCGGAGCTTTTAACGGTGAACCTGGATGTTTTGGCTGTAATAATCACCTCACTGTGCGTCTGCGCAATGAAGCGACGGAAACCACTTTTAGTGAAGTCTAGCCTTGATCTGATCTTTTGATATGACACGCGCAAGTGGCAATTAGGTGTTTGCTTATTTCTTTAGTCAGAATGAGTGCCCTGTGTGAGCGCAGCCTGAAACAAAGGCCTTAATCTACCTACAAAGAGGTTTATATTCCAGACAAACAAAAAACACCTCATTTCCTACTGCAGATCAGAGGTTTGGATTCATACTCGGAAAGCACTTATTGGATGTCATTTAGTTCAACATTAACTAAAATAATCACAAAGCTTTCACAATAAATTCGTCAGCATGGCTTGAAAGCAAAAATATCCCTGACAATGTCTAGGAACTGATGATAGAAAGATTTTTATTTCACACAACAGGTAGCACCTATAGATGAATACTTTTAAATTTGGTATCCTTTGAAATATTTCAGTATTGCCAATATCTATCAAATATCAAAGTCTGGTACCAGTACCAAAATTATACTTGTTTAATGCCGTAAACAAAGATAAACAAAAACAACAAGGAACTACAAAAGAAGCCAACATTTACAAATGTTGTCCTTACCTTTGCCGCAAAAACTGCCAACAGATCATAAAAGGTAATCAGACGAGTCAAAAATGAAACTGAATGCATCATGCATTTAGTTAAATTATTAAAATTAAGTGTGAAAATACAAATAAAGCTAAATACTTTTGCTTCAGTTGTTAAAACAACTAAGTGAAAATCTGTCTGATGATCATTTATCAGACAGTTGTTTTGGGCTCAAAACAGAAAAAGCTCTACAAGAACTTTGCCAAAACACAATTCAGTCTAAAATTTTACAATTCAAATCAAGAAGTCAGTGTTTCCAGCAGGATTTTGTGAGACTGTGGTGGGTGGACTTCGGAACCTGTAGCGGGGTCAGGGGGCATGCTCCCCTGGAAGAAAAATTTGTACGTTTTAAAGTTAAAAGCATCAATCTGGTCAATTTGAGAGCAAAATTAAAGGGCTATCTACGAAAAACGTTATGCTCTTTTAAACAATTATTTGCTCTAGCGTTGGTGGAATACATTTAGGCTACACAAGTATTGTACTTAAGTACAATTTTAAGTACTTGTCCTCAAGTATTTCCATTTTATGTAACTTTATACTTCTACTCCACTACATCTCAGAGGGAAATATTGTACTTTTTTAATGTATTTGACAATATTAGTTACTAGCTACTTTGCAGATTCTTAATACAAAATACCGTCGTGGAGGAAATGTGGCCAGCGAGGGCCAGCCAGATCACCAGTTGAGAAGTGTAAGAATAGTAAAATATTTTGGGTTCATTATGAAACTGTGGCGGGACAAAATAGACCCCCACAGTCTAGGTAAATAATGGGAAACACTGGAGAAGTATCTGATCACAGAATGAGTACACATGACTACAAACCTGGCCAATGTGATACTCTGTGCTATGGGCACATTCTTGTCTGTACCAAAAAGGTTTAGGTTTAATACCCACCCTTAGTATTTACACAGGCTTTAAACATGTACTACTATATGTTCACGAGCTATATGTTTAGCCCCAGCGTTGTATGTATAAGCGCTTTTGTATTTAGGTGTGTAAAACCAATCGGGTTAACCTTTGCGTAGTGGCAGCATGTGGTCTCTGTGATATCTATTAGCACCCATTTACCACCTGGAACACCCTGGAGCTGAGGCACCCCCATTAATAGCCGAGCGGTTTGTGCCAGACCCGGAGCAGGCCGAGCAGGATCACATCTGGCCACAGCAGCCGCAGCCTGGTTATACTGGGCACGTCTGACATGCCTGCCTCCCTCTCTCTCTCATATTGGACTTTAATTGCATCCAGGCCGTCCAGTAGCCGGCGGAGAGAGGGGTTTCCTCAGGCTCGTCCAGAGAGTTGGCCTGGCAGCAGCAGCACTTCCATTTAACTCAGACTAATGTGAATGGCAGAGGGGAAAACACAGATGATGTTATGTACACACATGCTGAGGCTCCAACAAGCACACATACAGACCGATGCACTCTCGCTTGCACGGATTTTACAGCTCACAGTAAAAAATAAATATTGCTGTCTGCATGAGGTCTCGCCCGAACAACCGCCCGAGCAAATCAGGAGTTGAGCGCGGTCACAGCTTGTTAGTGTTAGCCACCTAGCTGTTAGAAAGCTAGAAAGACACTAACTATAATAGCTCTGTAACGACATTCATGATCAAATTGTTCTATTACACAGACTCGTGACGGTTATAGAAAGTTAAATTTACACCTCCTCTCTCGTACAATACCCGATCCTCCGGTTGCACGACTTCTTCACTCAGAGCAGCTGTCAATCACATCTGTCAATCATGACGTCTCGCCACCTTTTTATAGCATCAAATAACGAATTAAAACCAAACATATCAGAAACATGAACACTTGAACATACATCAGCGCGATAAGAACTACCTAAAATGACAGAAACTATAGATCTTATGTTTCCTGTTACTGCTTTCCTTCCCTACTTTCTCCTTTCTTAACCACTGTTACCTTCATTTCCCTGCTTTGTTTCTTCCTTTATTGCCTTTACTACTTTTCTGCCTCCCTGTCTCTTATTGTACCTCCATCCAACCATCCTTCCTTCTCTTTTTCCTCCAGCTATATTGCATAAGTTATCCATCCTTCCTTTCTCCCCTCCTAATTTCCACTGTCCATCCTTTCTTCATATCTTCTTTTTCAAATACACTAATTAACAAAGTGTTCCACTAAAAAGAGCCCATGGCATTTAATGACAGCACTGGCATCTGATAAATTCCTAATCTGAGTTAAGATAAAAGAAGTAAACTCCAGTCATCCACTGCAGGGGCATTGTCTCTGTCCAGCGAAGCACACAGAAAGACGACAACAGAGCATGTCAGTGGAAGTGGAGATAAGTCGAAGCTGATGTAGCGTGGTGACCCTGCTCAGAGGGCAGTGTTGACTGACGCACAGCGGTGTCGTGTGCAGACAGAACCATGTCAAACAAGGGCATTTCTCTTTAACTCTTTCCAGGGAAGAATCATGACTCAAAGTACATTTACAAAGTATCAGGAAGACTTGCTGTTTTTGCAAAGTACACTGAGGTTAGAGAAAAGGTTTTTATGCTTTGAGATAACTCCTATGTATTGTGCAAGGGCCTCATTCACACATCTTGAGGTCAGAGGTCAAGGGACCCCTTTGAAAATGGCCATGCCAGCTTTTCCTCACCAACTTTGGAGCGTTATTTAGCGTTCTTCTTGACCAGCTAAGATGACATGGTTGGTGCAAACCCGCTCCCCTCAACAGGCCCAGCTCAGCTCTGGATGAACCCCGTCCTCCCACCAACAAACCAGCTACGTTTAAGTGGATCGCTTCCACACTGATAATCACAAACCAACATCGCTGTGGTAGATTAGATCTAATTCCTTGGCCTCGTTAAGACTGGAGACACGTTTGAGTCTAATATCTTTGGACACGTTTACAGACATGATGGTTAGAGCAGGCTTAACCCTCATCAGGCCAGCGTGCTTTAAATGGCTTCATTAGTAGGGATGCTGACTAGCCAGCACGTTTAAGCCCACTATGTACTCTTTGGTCACTGTGTTAAAGCAAAAGGCTGCACACACGCATGCTTTGAGGTGCTGGAAAAATTAGAGCAATGCTGTGCCTTTTTGTGGTCGGCATCCTAAAACTCTTTAATTCCTAAATTGCCATGCAGATAACACCATAAATACATGGTTGCTAAGTGAGCGGAACGCTTTAAATGTTAAACTATGTAATTACAGGAACCTTAGGGATAAAAATAGCAAATCGGGACTTTTTTTGGTCATTGGAATGAAGGCAGAAATATTATGCAAAAAAACCACAAATTTACAATTTTAGTGTGAGACGTTTTTATTCCTATTGCCTCCATATTCTTTCTAAATGAGTCTGTGTGCATTTAGCTTTATGTCCCTCCATTGTGGCTTTAGATACATTCTTAAAAGTCAATCTAAAATATATGAATGTTTTTCACCTCCAACAGTCATGGAAAGCTTTGTAAGACCACTTAAGACTTAAGATAACAAAAGATAATTATGTCTAGAGCTGCAATAATGATTATTTTCATCAATTATTTTCTTGATTTTAATTAATGCATCAAACTTTGATGCTACAAAACATCATAAAATGTTAAAAATGATACTCACAATTTGTAAAAAGGTGATATCTTCTGTCTTCTTGACCAACAAATAAAACCCCAAAATATTCTTTTAACAATGATAATGAACACAGAAAAACACATTAGATTCTCCACATTAGAGAAGCAGCAGCCAGTATTTGTTTTTGATAAATGACCTTATCAATTAGTTGACTCACAGAGTCCCCGAGGAATTTGTTTAGCAGAGATGGTAAACCACCCAGATCCTGACAAATCTGATCTTGTGATCAAACTAGTTACAAGATTAAAGCCTAATCGATAACAACACTTGTAATGTATATGACACTTACTTTAAAGGAACAGTGCATAACATTCACAACTATGTTTTCATTAGTGTATAATCACCTTAAACTAAGAATCATTGTGTTTTCGTTAGCTTAGAATGAGCTCTTCATATCTATTGTACATAGGGAGCGGGTCCTCTTCACGGAGTTCACCATGTTGCTTCGCCATGTTTCTACAGTAGCCCAGAACGGACAAACTAAACACTGGATCTAGAGAGAGTCTTTCACATTTTAACGTTACCTGAAGGTCACCGTAGTTCTCCGACATGCTTGTGAAACTACGGTAACGTGAGCCGCAGAGTGCAAGCCATCTGACTTCCGTTGCTCCTAAAGTAGTGTTATTATGGTAAGGATGGCCTCTGAGTGAGGCGAAAGGCGTTACCACGGTTTTGCACTCGCCAGCTCACGTTATCGCAGTTTTGGAAAGGGAGGAGTGAGCGGAGGGGTACTCAGTTGGTTGCAATCTGCAACCACACCTCTAGACGACGCCAAATCCTACACTCTGTACCTTTAAGGTTAATGTTTTATGTCATAAATGTGTATAAATGTGATTTCAGTGTAGGTGCAATTATCAAAATGTTTGTTAATTAATTGTCAATTTACTGTTTTGGACATCTGATCCAAAATCTGCGTTAAAGTCAGCATTCTCACCCAACATCCCTTCTCTACCTGGCATTCAGTCTCTTCACACCCCAACTGACTTACCTGGCCTCCATCACCTGGTCATAAACTCTCAGAGCCTCCATCATGTAATTACGAGGCGAGTCTCAGTCCAGCAGATGACAGCTGAAACCGTTTAGTGGCTCTTCAAAATGAAGGTCCGATTTTTTTTTGTTCTCCTACTGAGCTGTTTGATGACACAAACACCAAAGTGTACAGTAGATGAAAGACACCGGCCAGGATTGTACCATTACAACCCATCTTAGGTTCGTACTGATGTTACCCTGTCATTTTCAGAGTCTGCCAACCCGACGCTAGTGAATTAGGTCACCATGTCTGTCGCCTGTGAATGGAGAGCAGCCAGTGTTTGGGATTGTGTAGCATTGGATTATTACAAAGGTCTTTACCACAAGCTGCAGAAGTCTCACAAATGGGGAATCTAATGGTCCCATATTCATATTTAAATGGCGACATGGGGGTTATGTTTTTACAGCGGTTGCATTTTTGTGTCATAATCATTTATATTCCCCAACCCCTTTACTGTAGCTGAATGGTTATGTTTTGCGTAGTCATCAGTGCTGTGCCTTTATCCAGAAAACTGCGATGGTTGAAGTCAACTGCAGGACAGAAAGCCCGCAAGTTAATTGACCACAGTGATGCTTCTGTGTAGTTTTTGGGAGCAATTCGTTCTGGATATTATTGGTGAGACATCCTATCAGGAGCAATATATACTTCCACCGATCCACATTGCAAACTGGTGACACAACTCAGGGATTGGTTTGGTGGTTTGAAAATGCTATAAATAATAATTATAGAGTAGTTTGTCCCTTCAAATTGTCTTTATATTACCAAGCTAATGGTTGTGATCAGCGAGACTAAAGCAATTTTACCAGCATCAGGATCCTATTAGGACATTTAAAGTTGCACCACGTAACTTCACATCTCCGATCTGTAACAAGAGGTAGTGCTAAACATTTTGAATTTAAATATGTAGGAATAATGTAGTATAACGTGAGTAAACTGTACACGGCACGCTCATGTTTGGTAACCCAACATATCTGCGATGCCTTATACCAAAAGTAGGGATGTGTGTCCATCCCATTGAGGTATTAAGAGAGCTGGGACAAACACACATATAGGAAGCACACCACAGCTGTATGTTTCCATGTAGCTATTGATGTAGTCATATCTCGGACTCTGCAATATTCCAATATGTATCCGTTCATCTTTACACCTCTAATCAAAAGAAAATCAATTGCACAAAAATGGTATAGACCTTTAGGAAAAGGATGCTTTCTTTCTTATGCACCCTCATGCATTTAGGTTAAGACAGGTGTATTGTTACATAAAGATCTTGCTTTATGCAGCTTTATAGTGCTTTCGGTAGCCCTGAAATGAGTTTCTGTCCGCTACATTCTTTCTTTTATAAACCAAACATGGTTGATTAAGGGACGTCTTATAAGACAGAACAGCATATTGTCTGTGTGCATATGTCTGGCTACAGTACTGTATAAGGAGCCCACTGTTCTCGTAAGCTGCCACGTTCTGAGCAGTAGCCTGTAAGTTCTCCGAGGAATGTTAGTAATTAGCTCAGTAATCACAAGCTTTAGGAAATCTGCAGGAAAACAGACTTTATCGCTGTGTGAAAGTCTTCCGTCTGCACTGCGACGGCTTTCTAAAAGGCTCGTTTTATGGTGACGTTAGCAACATATCAACAGGTTACAGTATGAAGGGCCGGTATGGTCCAGTCTGAGAGGCGTTTTATTAGAAAAGCTGAATAAAAGATTCAGCATTGAGCATCGACATAAACTTGCGACTAAAAGTCTGTGGTAACCAGATCATAAAGTGGATATTAAGACTGCACACCCTTTTTAAATTTTCTATTTTTTATTAACTTTAGGCCTGCGTAACCCATTACATTAGAGGTTTTCACTTTAATTTTGGTTTCCTCTAATCAAAGTTGAAAAGACTCATATATTCAGTGTATTATAAAAGGAAAACCAAAGCTTTACTGTGAATTGACTATAGGCCTGGAGCGGTTACAATTTGAGGCATTTAACAGATGCTATTGTTTACAATGTCGTAAAAGACAAAATAGGAAACTGGCTTAACTTGGGTTTTAATAAAACTCTTCTAACATTCAGCTCAGATCGCACTCATACTGTGTTGTTACTGGATTCAGTGACCACGTGTTGATGCTGAAAGCCCCAAACAATAGGCATCTTTTCCCATATGCAACAGCAACCAGCATTTAGCTTAGCATCATGGAAAGACGTAGAATCAAAGCTCTCAATCGATTAAAATATTTAATCACGATTAATCGCAAATTAATTGCACAATTTTTATCCGTTCAAAATGTACCTTAAAGGGAGATTTGTCGAGTATTTAATATTCTTATCAACATGGGAGTGGGCAAATATGCTGCTTTATGCAAATGTACGTATATATTTATTATTGGAAATCAATTAACAACACAAAACAATGACAAATAGTGTCCAGAAACCCTCACAGGTACTGCATTTAGCATAAAGAAAAATGCTCAAATCATAACATGGCAAACTGCAGCCCAACAGGCAACAACAGCTGTCAGTGTGTCAGTGTGCTGACTTGACTATGACTTGCCCCAAACTGCATGTGATCATCATAAAGTGGGCATGTCTGTAAAGGGGAGACTCGTGGGTACCCATAGAACCCATTTACATTCATATATCTGGAGGTCAGAGGTCAAGGGACCCCTTTGAAAATGGCCATGCCAGTTTTTCCTCGCCGGAAATTTAGCGCAAGTTTGGAGCGTTATTTAGCGTTCTTCCCGAAAAGCTTCCTGACATGGTTGGTGAAAATGGATTCCTATGGTTTTCTAGTTTCATATGATACCAGTACCTTCCTCTAGCTTTAAAACTGAGACCGCCACAACCTCCAACAGATCAAATAGCGGCCAGGCCCGATGGTGGCCCGTCGGATTTTTAAGAGGTTAATTGAAAATTGCAAGTTGCGTTAATGCGTTAAAGAAATGATTGGCGTTAAAACAAATTTGCGTTGACGCGTTATTATTGTGTTAACTTTGACAGTGAAAAAGTTAACTAGGCAATGTTTCCAGCCATATATGAAGTGATACAAAACAAAAAGAGTGATCAGAAGATGTTTAGATAAGACCTCCATTGTTCTTTAGGCAAGGCAGGCAAGGCAGCTTTATTTGTATAGCACATTTCAACAACAGGGCAATTCAAAGTGCTTTACAGAAACATTCAAGAACATTGCGACAAAATGCAAAAGAACATTAAGAAATAATTAAAAACATTAAAACATTAAGGATTAGAAAATAAAAACAAGGTAAAAATAAAAGCTAGGATAGAAGCTAAAATTGCATAAAACTCAAAAGAGTAAAAGTTATAGTGCAGTGTCAGAATAAAAGGCACCCGCAAACAGGAAAGTTTTAAGCTTTGTTTTAAAAGAAGTGAGAGTTGGAGCGGTCCTGCAGGTTTCTGGGAGCTTGTTCCAGATATTTGGTGCATAAAAACTGAACGCTGCTTCTGCATGTTTAGTTCTGACTCTGGGGACACTAAGCAGACCTGATCCAGATGACCTGAGAGGTCTGGGTGGTTCATAACACAGCAGAAGATCAGAAATGTATTTTGGCCCTAAACCATTTAGTGCTTTGTAAACCAGCAGCAGTACCTTGAAATCAATTCTCTGAGAGACAGGCAGCCAGTGTAGAGACTTCAGAACTGGACTGATGTGATCCACTTTCTTGGTCTTAGTGAGGACTCTAGCAGCAGCGTTCTGAATCAGCTGCAGCTGTCTGATCGATTTTTTAGGAAGACCGGTAAAGACGCCGTTACAGTAGTCAAGTCGGCTGAAGATAAATGCATGGACTAGTTTTTCCAAATCCTGCTGAGACATCAGTCCTCTAATTCTTCTTATATTCTTCAGGTGATAGAAGGCTGTCTTTGTAATTGTCTTAATATGGCTGTTAAAGCTCAGGTCTGAGTCCATGACTACACCAAGGTTTCTGGCATGGTCTGAGCTTTTTAACATCACTGATTGTAGGTGAGCACTAACCTTTAATCTTTCTTTTTTGGCTCCAAAAACTACGACCTCAGTTTTGTCTTTGTTCAGCTGAAGAAAATTCTGGCACATCCAATTATTGACTTGTTCAATGCACTCACTCAGTGCTTGTATTGGACTGTAGTCTCCTGGTGATAGAGTTATGTAAATTTGTGTGTCGTCTGCATAGTTATGGTAATTTATTTTGTTGTTCTCAAAAATCTGACCCAGTGGGAGCATGTAGATGTTAAACAAAAGAGGCCCCAAGATGGAGCCTTGGGGAACTCCGCATGTGATTTTGTTCAGCTCAGATTTGCAATTACCTATAGACACAAAGAAGTCCCTGTCTTTTAGGTAGGATTTAAACCAGCTGAGTGCTATGCCAGAAATACCCACCCAGTTTTCCAGTCGGTCTAGTAATATATTATGGTCAACCGTGTCGAATGCAGCACTGAGATCCAGTAAAACTAAAACCGTAGTTCTACCACTGTCTGTGTTCAATCGGATGTCATTGAAGACCTTAACAAGAGCAGTCTCAGTGCTGTGGTTTCGTCGAAAACCTGACTGGAAGACATCAAAAGAGTTGTTTAGTGCCAGAAAGCTATTTAATTTTTGAAAAACTGTTTTTTCAATTATTTTAGACAAGAATGGAAGATTTGATATCGGTCTGTAATTATTTACTACTGATGAGTCCAGATTGTTCTTTTTGAGGAGTGGTTTGATGACAGAGTCTTTACTCATCTTCTTTCAACAGGTAGACATAAATCCAGCTTGATATTTGAGAATTCCTCACATTCCCAATTAGGTAAGCATTTCACTTCACATATGGATCTCCTGATCAAGGCAATGCTACAACGTCCATCTCTTTTATGTTGGGGTAGATACAGAAACAGGAATGTGGACAGGTGCTTTTGATAGAAATATAAAGTTTTACAACAGCCTTGATAGACAGCACTGATAGATGTCTATCAACTCCCTGTGAGTGCCTCCTGCAGAGTCATATAATAGTCCGTACTCCAAGGCAGCTCCTCAGGGGGATTTCTCTTTTTGACTGAGCACTTGGCTTTGCCCCACCTGGCCGAGGACTCGCGATGCAATTTCTCATTTTTGTTTTGACTGATTTTTAGTGCGAGCTTCTTTGATGCGAGGGCCATTGTTTAGAGCGCCTCGTCCTCGTGGGATCATCACGATGTTCTGCAGAACTTTCTTCTCGAGTACAATACGTGTGCCAGTTTCTCTCTCTCAAAGCATCTTTCATTGTGTGCGTGTGTGAGAAAAAGAGAGGACAGAAAGGAGACTCAGAGCGCTGTATTTGTGTCAAGACTCCCACTCAGTCTAAAAAACGACAAAAAGCAGAGATGAACGGTCTGTTTTTTTTTCTTCCACAAAAGGCTCCGGTGTCAGAAGAGACGAGGACGATGCTTTTTCTCACTCTCACAGTTTGTGACTCAGCGAGCGGGTGAATTCACACCAACACAAAATGCCTCAAAAACCCTCCCTCGCCTCGCCTCGCTCTCTCAGGCTCTGGCAAGCCGAGGGGATCCTGTAGAGGGGGCTTATGTGTGTGTGTGTGTGTGTGTGTGTGTCCATTATCAAGGCAGCCCATCTCCCCTCGGTGCTGAGTGCTTCTCCAAGGTGTACAGTACAGCCAGGCAGGCCGGACAGAGAAAGGACTCCATTCTTCTACCCGTCCTGACTCACGGTAAAAGTGCTGCACTACCTCGAGCTCTGGTTTCTGTGGTCCTTTTGTCTCGCGCCACCGATCGAGGACACAAAATGGGTCTGGAGGGAACCCAACACCGCGCCCTCACGTTTCTCATCGCCATAGTTACAGGAATGAAGAAAAGGCGATGCTGCTCTCGTGAACATTTAAACATTTTATTAGCATCTTTTTCATAAAGCGAACTCATTGCGCATATGATAAACCTCATATTTAAATACATACCTATTCAACTTTTACATCCATCACCTTTAACCTGATATTAGATATACAGCTCTCCCCGTAACCTTTAAATAGGAATTTCCCGCTCACACTTGAAACTGTCCCAGGTGGGCTGCCCAGTAAAGCAATGCCACTGACCCAGTAATGTGAGCAGAATGAGCAGCTCCGCTCTGCAAGCATTGGACCTGAATACTACGGAGGCCAATCGCAGCGGAGGCTCGTAAGTGGAGCTTTTTGGTGAAGGAATGTTGCCGGTAAACACAGATTTGCCATTAGATATGTGTGGTACCAGATCTGACCTTCACTATCAAAGGGATATAATACCGGTGTGAGATCACATGCCGGTAGCTGAAAGGATTAGTGTTTGTGTGTATGTGCATGTTTGTAATTGTAGTTCCATCCTAAAATGATATACATTTTTCTATGAATATTATTGCATTTACTGCGTAATACAATAAGATACAGATTCATATACACTAGGGCTGTCAAGGTTAACGCAAATACGAGCCATGTCATGATAGCTTGTCAGGAGTATTGCTAAACAAACGCTCCAAAGTTACGCTAAATTTTGGTGAGGAAAAACTGTCATGGCCATTTTCAAAGGGGTCCCTTGACCTCTGACCTCCAGATATGTGAATGAAAATGGGTTCTATGGGTACCGACGAGTCTCCCCTTTACAGACATGCCCACTTTATGATAATCACATGCAGTTTGGGGCAAGTCATAGTCAAGTCAGCACACTGACACACTGACAGCTGTTGTTGCCTGTTGGGCTGCAGTTTGACATGTTGTGATTTGAGCGTATTTGTTATGCCAATATGACAGTATTTGTCATTGTTTTGTGTTGTTAAGTGATCTCTAATAATAAATATATACATATATTTACTTAAAGCAAGCATATTTGTCCACTCCCATGTTGATAAGAGTATTAAATACTTGACAAATCTCCCTTTAAGGTACATTTTGAACGGATACAAGTTGTTATTAATTTGTGATTAATCATGGATAATCATGCGATTAATCGTGATTAAATATTTCAGTCGTTTGACAGCTTTGATTCTACGTCTTTTCGTGATGCTAAGCTAAATGCTGGTTGCTGTTGCATATGGGAAAAGATGCCTATTGTTCTTCAGTGGCCTTTCAGCATCAACACGTGGTCACTGAATCCAGTAACAACACAGTATAAAATGTGATCTGAGTGTTAGAAGAGTTTTATTAAAAGCCAAGTTAAGCCAGTTTCCTATTTTGTCTTTTATGACATTGTAAACAATAGCATCTGTTAAATGCCTCAAATTGTAACCGCTCCAAGTCAATTCACAGTAAAGCTTTGGTTTTCCTTTTATAATACACTGAATATATGAGTCTTTTGAGTTTGCCATGTTATGATTTGAGCATATTTTTTATACTAAATGCAGTACCTGTGAGGATTTCTGGACAATGATTGTCATTGTTTTGTGTTGTTAATTGATTTATAATAATAAATATATACATACATTTGCATAATGCAGCATATTTGCTCATGGCTTAAAGCTTTAAGATAGATATTCATACATTTCATTTACATTCTTACACAGGTTTATTTACCAAACCTATTTTTCACAAGTACCTCAAGGGATTAAGCTTACCTTCTTACTTCATATACAGTCAATCATCATCATGCCATGTTGCTTCAAACACACTCAGTCTCCCCTTACTTCAAGTGAAAGTCTCTGTGAAATGCAGGATCTACACAGAAAGGATCACATTCCACCACACAACCTTTTTCTTTTTTCTTTCTGTGAAGCAACAGAGCCGCTGTGTTAAAGCAACTACTGCTGTCCTCTCCTTTAGCAACTGCCAATAAGTGTCCCTTGAGCAAGGCAGTTAACTTCTAGTGAACAAGTGAAGACTGTGGTTGTTCTGGGCAGCTGATGTGACTGGAAAAAAACACGTTAGCCCACTCAAATAAACTAATAAACAGACCAAATTCTTTCATTTCAATCATGGTGCTCCTCTGAATACTGCATAGATAGTCCCTTGACTTGATGGCTCCATAAAAGCATGTCTCAGGTCTGTGTTTTTCCTCCTGTGATGCCTACTGACAGATTGGCACCCACTTGTCAGTCGCCCTCATTTAGAGTTTTTTCCTCATCGACTTTCCCCCACTTCCAACTGTCACACAGCCTGGCCCATGGGAGGCAGTCTGAGTGGAAACCCGGGGTCTGGTCTGGCTCTGTAGCTCACATTAGTCACTTGTGCAAACCTTGTCGTAGCATCGGCAGGAGCTCGAGACTGGAGGTTTGCCCGTTTCTCTCTCTGGCTCCGCTTTGCCGGAGGAGCTCCTGCTCTGAGGGGCCCGACAGCAGAGGAAGCCAACATTTTATCTCTTGTCGAATGTTTGAAGAGGCAGTATTTCAAGCATGGGTGAGGATGTGTACTGTAGCTGTGATATGTCAATCCATCCATTTTCTGCCACTTATCCGGGGCCGGATTGTGACGGCAGCAGCCTAAGCAAGGTAGTCCAGACGTCCCTCTCAAAAGCAACGTTTTCCAGCTTCTCCTGGGGGATCCCAGATAGTAATCTCTCCAGCATGTTCTGGTCTACCCTGGGGTCTCCTATTAGTTGTGCATGCCTAGAAAACCTCCAAAGGAATGTGCACAGGAGCAGGGCTCCGATAACCTTTTACATCGGTTGCACTGGTGCGCATAACTTTTTCATTTAGGTGCACCATCACATAATTTGGGTGCATCCAAAAACCACGCCTTTTTATGCGTTACCTTTTTTGTCAGTTCCCATACACATTGGTAATTTCTTATCACACAATGTAAATGATTGTAAACAGGAATAAAGGTGCATATAAATGTTTTGTAGTGGGATGAGGCCAAAGATGTTGGGTCAGAAGAGCTCCTGTTGCATTTCTGGGGCCATTCTTTACGAAATTGTTGCAGCAGCCGGTGCTATTTATGGCCTAGTAGCAGTCGAATTGGGTTTTTTAAAATAGAGAAGAATTACAAAGAGATGAGTTCCTTGTTGTTAAAGCCCAGAGGCTAAAAAAATAAGCACCTAAAAGCAAAGAAAAGTGCATAAATAACTGCAGCCAAAGTGGGTTACTGGGTTATTCCTGACTTTTATGATTCACTTATGTAAGCCAGTGAGCTTCAGACAAATTGCACCACCATAGCATGTGTCAGTTCAAATAAGTCTCAACTTGTATCAGACTTCATCCTCCATAAACGAAACACAGGTGTCTCTATCTCAACTGTTTACATCCGTCTCTCACGCAATGCCGGCCTGTAGGGAAGTTTAGTGTCTGTCTGCCACAGCTATCTCTAATATTTCACAACTCCGTGTGGAGAGAGCGGGGGCGGACGATTTGTGGTCAACAACACAGGAATACTTGACTTCCTCCAGGTCGTCCTTCATTGCCGTGAGTGTCCAGACAGGAGACATCGTGTCCATTTTCAGAGCACACTCTGTGTCCGGAAGCCAACTTTAGAGCTCACACATGTTGATGCTCAGCACTGAGTAACTTTTTGATTTGTAGGTGAGTAGATGTAGCTATAGGATGTACTCCATGTCCAATGCCAATATGAACTTTTAAACAATTTTAGGATGTGCATTCCAAGCAAAAATACTTTTCGATAATCACTGGGAACTAGTTGATTATTTTTTTAAAATCGCAGTTGTCAAGATGTTTCACTAAATAAACTAAAATGTCAACCTTTTGGCCTAAAAATGCATCTCAGCGCTAAATTAAAAACAACATATGTCAGTAAAAAACATCATGTTTATACTGCCATACATCATGAGTATACTGTATAATTATTTAAATCTGATATGTGCTCTGTTATTGATACCGACTTAGCCTTTAGAGTGCTGTTTAACCTCCACAGCTGGTCCCCTTGGATATGACGGTGATTAGAGCCTGTGGTTGTACGGTGACGTTAGTGTGCAGCTGAGTCACACTGGTACAGATAGTGGAGGTACACCGTATGGGCACACGCTGCCTTTGCTGTGGCGCTGACGCTGTGTGTTTGAAGCTGCGTCTGTAACTCGACACGAGGCCGAGGCCAGGAGGAATTACAGGCCATCGGATAAACAGAAGCTGTAGAGCAGCAGCAGGGCGTGCTCCCTTCAGGAAATTAAAAGCCATCGCTTCTTCCTTCAGTCTCCTTATCCTCTCTCATCTGCTGCCAGTTGGGTTAATGAATAGCACACTAACAGTGTCTGGGGTCTTTCTGTTGTCTGCAGAGGACATTCACCTTCATACTTAGAATGTTATATGAGCACAAAAAGGAAAGGTGCATTGTAAAATTTTGGTAACTGCAACTAATTGGAAACAACTGTTTTATATATCATTTACGTTATGACGGCTCGGCTCTCTTTTGAAGTGTTATCAGAGATCCCAAATTCTGGGAACCAAAATGGAGAAAAACCTCCTTATATTTCAACAAACACTTCCTCCTAGGTGATCATTCTTTATAGATGTTGGGTTACAATTTTCTTTTGCATTCTTTCTAATATCCAGCAGGAGGCGACTCCTCTGGTTGCAAAAAGAAGTCTGATTGTATAGAAGTCTATGAGAAAATGAGCCTACTTCTCACTTGATTTATTACCTCAGTAAACATTGTAAACATGAGTTTATGGTCTCAATCGCTAGTTTCAAGTCTTCTTCAATACAGCATGATGTTCATTTAGTAAACTATGGTCCCATTTAGAGTCAAATAGATCATAAAGCAGGGGATGCTTTAGGGCGTGGCTACCTTGTGATTGACAGGTCGCTACCACGGCGTTGTCCGGTCTGGGAGTTGTCCGTGTTTTCATCTTAAAACATTAACCCTTTCAGAGTGTGTTTTCAGTTCATGAAAGTTAATTGTAACATTAAGCGTTTGGTTGTACTTAGCTCCATCCTCTCGTGTAACTTTTGGTTGCAAAAAAACAAGATGGGTGACGTCACGGTGACTACGTCCACTTCTTATATACAGTCTATGATACGCCAGTGAGTTCAAGATAAGTCATCGAAAGGGAAAAGAGAGATTTTTATATTAAGATACTAAAAATTATTTATTGACATCTATTTAGCGTACAACAAGAGATAGCTGAACAATGAACACACACAGGATTAGAACTTTAAAAATGTATTTTTAGTTCACTGCGTCTGCTAAAACACGTCAAGAATAAGGTCAGAACATACCTGATGATTTTGGAAACTTGGAATACATTTGTCAAAACAAGGAAAGTTAAGAAAAAAGCAACGTTTGGAAAGAAATTTAGGTCACTTATTTCAATTAATGAGTTAAAGGAAAGAAAGCACAGAGACGAGGAAAGCTGGTATGCCAGGCGTTCTCCACGGAAAACCTGCACGACTGCTCTCGTACGTTTCAACATTTTTTTAATAACAAGCCACAGATGAAAAAGAGATTCTATCTTGTTGTGGTTAACCTGGATAGTGGAAGACTTGTATATTAAAGTGAAGGAGAGCATGTGCTTGGTATTTCCACACTGCAGGGTAAAAACAGGCATTTGGCGTTCGTCTCAAAGCAATAAAATAGGGAACAAGAAGGAATTTCATCCACGATGGAATTCTGGTCACACACCCGGTGTTTTGCCGACCTAGTCGTCTTCGGGGTTGTTTTGGAACATTCGTCTTTTCGCTATTCAAACACTCACTTGTGTCCAGAAGAGGACGGAGGAAAAACAAACAGTCGTGATGCACAAAGAACATAGCGAGCAGATGGGACGGGGTTCAAGAGGCGAGCAAACACGCATGACACGTCTCGGTCAAAGCCTCAAAAATGTTGGTGATATATTTGAATGCATGGTTCTCATACCAGAAAATCAGCGACAATTTTCCACCTCATTGTCTTTGAATTGTGAGCTTGTGTTTCATAACCTGTCATTTTGTGACATGATGTTTGGAGATGTGTTTTGTACCTATGGTTATGCTTCAAAGGTGATAAAGGTCGCCTCTTTTCCATCATAATACTCCCTACCTGTTTGAGTTCGCCAGGTGCAGCCCGCTCAGGGGTCAGAGGTCATAGCTCATCCTAGTCAGGAATCCCATCGCGACTGCCGACAATCACAGCAACCATATTGTCCTCTATGGGGAATTATTTCATGGGAGCTTACAGAAGGGAATTATAGAAAAGTAGCCGCAGTGTTTATGTGATTATATTGCAGTTATGTCATCAAGTCTGACATAATCAAAAGAAGTCTGTTTCACTGATTGTTGTAAAACAGTTGTGGTTTGAGGCTGTTCAGAAAGTCTTAGTTGTTAAAGAAAGTGTGGCATTATAGACTGACCACTGATATATAGAGAGACAACGCCCAGCTGTTTGACACTTATAGCTTCACAAGAAAAGATTTTTATTCGTTCACAATTATGAAGCACTCTCCGCAGTTAAAGAGAGGAGGGAAGTGAACAAATCAGTTCAGTATGACAACATGTAATCATTGGCAAGCCTTCTAAGAACTCAATAAATTAATCATGAATGAATAAATTGGTCAATAAAATTGGTATTTTCCATATCCTGGAGGTATCTAACCCCTAAAACACAGCTGTTATTGGACCAAATTACAAAGGTAGAGCTGCACTTCTCTACCTATGTAGTGAGATATCACAACTTTCTCTAGTTGAACCAGTGGGGAAACCATTTGACAATTAATTGATTGGTCGGTTCATCTGCTCTAGTGAAAATTAATTGATAACAATTTTGATAATAAATGAACAACTGAAGTCATTTATCGAGCATAAAAGCCAAATATTTTCTGGTTCCAGCATCTCAAATGTGAGGATACTAGTCGCTCTTCACTGTTTTACATCATGTTTGATTAAATTACCTTTGTGTTTCGTATTGTTGGTTGTCACCGGAAAAATTACGATTGATCGGAAAAATACAGCCCTAAGTGAAATACAAAAAGTCTCCTAAAATGTAGCGTGAGAAGATGTAGCAGATCGGAGTGACCAGTATTAGATCTACGGTTATGTGTTTTTACTTAGCAGTGGTGGAAAGTAACTAAGTTTACTCAAGTACTGTCTAATAAGGTACTTGTACTTTCCTTGAGTATTTCTTTTTTCTGTTACTTTCTACTTCTACTCCACTATATTTCAAAGGGAACTACTGTACGATACTCCACTATATTGATTTGACAGCTGTACATGTAGGTACTAGTTGCTGTGCAGATTAAGAGTTTACATAAAAAAACATGATACGTTTGTAAAATTCAACAAATCATTAAAGATTAAACCGGTGGGTACCAACCTTTTTGCGTCGTGGCCTCTCACAAAACATTGAGAAATTCGTTTTATCTTTCTTTCCTCTCCCATTAATCATCTCATGACCCCTCAGATTCTCTCAGATTCACTCTTAGGCCACTAGGTACATTGATTTGGTTCTGTGCGGTAACTCCTGTCTGTTTCTCCAAACTGGGGGCGTGCTGACCGTCATCTACAGTAGGTAATACACTGACTATAGATAAGTACCTCATACCCCACTTCAAAACACCCAAACTATCCCTTTAAGTACACTTTGCTGATAATACCTGTGAACTTTTACTTAAGTTGGACTTAGAACGCAGGACTTTTACTTATAATTGAGTATTTTTACATTGCTGTGTTGGTACTTTTACTCAAGTAAAAGATGTCTTCCACTACTGTACATATGGATGCTTCAGCCTTTTGAAGCCTCCACTATGCAGAGATCTTTAAAGCAAAGCAGAGTGTGTTTAGAACCAGATGACTCAAGAAGTTACATAACAGCCGGGGTGATTAAACTGATGACTTTCACAATTATGGTGCCTGCAGCTGTTTTTCCTCAGAAACAGTAAAGTGCAGGTGTCGTTGAGGTTTTATTTTGATCCCACCCTACACACCCAACTAATACTATAATAGACCTGACTAAACCCCATTCCAGACTCATTTCCACCGAGTCTTTATTGTTCAAGAAAATGTTATTCTATTCTTATTTGAGTCTCAAATAGTGTATGTACAGGTGGCGCCCTACAGCTCCTGCGCTTAGAGACGTGCACGGTGGGTAAATTCAGTGGGGGGTCCTTCCATCTTAACACAACACTTCAACACCTCAATGCACAGCAGCATGAAGCACAAAGGTGTTGAATGACAGACCAGAGGAGGAGGCAGGCCGGATCAAATGTAGCGTTTGAGGTTTGAGGCCAATTGTGGCGGCGGGTTCTGCAAATGGAGCGCAGTCTCTCCACTTCCCTGGGTGGATTACAGGAGCTAAATAAAGCCGTTGTAACTCCAGGGTGGACGGCCTTTGTTCCATTCATCAGCACTTTGCATTAGTCACTACACTTCAAGGCTAATGTCTGTATCCTTTTACTGCAAAAGGTGCTTTTTGCAGACACATTAAAGGTGCTGGAGGTAATTGGGTGGGTCTTTTTCAGCTTTGGTCTGTCATTATTCGGGGAGTGTGTGTGTGTGGCGAGTAATCATGGCAGTGACCTGCGACCGGAAGGCTGCCAGTTTGAAGTCGTGGTCTTGCTGGGAAAAGAGTGGGCAACAAGACACACTGTGGTTTCCATAAATATTCACCATCAAGGTGTCCTACAGTCTCTAAATCTAATCAGGATAAAGCTACATTAGTAAAACAGAATAATTGTGCATCACTGTGACTGTTTAAGACAACTGAAGTGTGTGCAAAATGCGTCGTCTCCTTGAAATTGTGCCCTCAATTTAGAGCTGAAACGATAAATCTATTAATCGATTGCAAATGTTTTAGTAATCGGTTAATCATTCAATTAATTCATCTTTTTTTAATGATTAATTAAACGTTTTTCAAGCAAAAATGCCAAACTTTGGCCTGCTTCAGCTACTCAAATGTAAAAATTTGCTGCTTTTCTTTGAAATATATGGTTGTAAACTAAATATTTTTGGGATTGTGAGTTGTACAATTATCTATTTGAAGATGTCACCTTAGGCTATGGGGGAATTTTGATGGGTGTTTTACTATTTCTCTGAAATGATGACTGCAGTGATTGAGAAAACAATCAGCTATTTACGATAACAATAATGATAAAAAAAATCGCTAGTTGCAGCCCTACATTATTTCAATTAATGTGCCTGCTTAAATATGGGCTTAAAGATGCTCTATATGATATCCAGAGCATTGATATAGCAGCAAAAAACTACTGTCTATGTAAAGATATAGAGGAGTAATGTCTACCTGAGCAGAGAATGAAGTCACTCTCTCTCAAAGTGGTGTATTGTAATCTGAGCTTCTCTGTGCTTTGTTGACACAGCCGGGACGGCTGTGTCAACAAAGTGCATGCTTGCTGGCTAGCTTACGGCCGCCGCCCTGCACTGCTCTCATATGGCGGTTACGGCTGTTAACGCCATCCTGGCCGATGGCATTATCGTGGAAGCGTAGCAACCACCCTCGGTCAGCACCGTTGACGTTGTTTTCTTCACTGTTAGGGCCGTTACCACCATTAGCTGTTTGCATTTAGCACCTTTAAGTAACACATGTAATTCAAAGTTTCCAAAAATCATCTTGTGACTTTGTTTTATGCAGTAAGGCAAAGAGGCAAAGAGGATACCTCATGAAAGAACTATTTTTTTCTCCAAAATATGAGCAATATTTGACATAATTTATAGACTAAATTCATGTAAGTACCAAGTCAGTTTCCTATAATGTGGTGGGGATTCTCACTGTGTATGTAGCCTAAACGGGTCTGAGAGTAAACATGTGGGTGTTGGTAGAGAGCTGGCAGAGACGTGTGAGAACTGCAGCTGGTATTAAGACGTCTGGCCTTCAGCGTTGCCACATTGTAATAATCCTTAATAACTCAAGCCGGGCTGTCACCATTAATAAGAACAAGGTTATAATTGACTTCCTGGATTAAAAAGGCTAAGACTTTCACAGTGTAGACCATAAATGTGTATTTTCTTCACTCCACTCGATTGCTACAGAATAACATTGAGTCATCCTGTACTCAGTTCATAAGAAGCTCTTACTGAACATGTCTAAACACACTATGTCTGGTAGGTTCCTGGCACTCAGAAAATTTCTTTTCTTCTTTTTTTTTTTAGAATAAACTGAAGAAGAGTTTGTTTTTTTGCATGAACAGAGATGTAGCCACCGTGGCTAAACAGACAAAGAAAGTCAGAGTTTTCATAGGTTCATTTGGTTGTATCCAAGACCCAACCCTGGATGTTGAGTTGGGTAGAGTCCTGTTGTATCGCCGTAGGTTTGTGTGACAATACGTCTAATATATAATAAGCGTTGCAGGAGAAAACATTTTTTTTTGATGCGAGATGGAAAGTGTGAACTGTTAAGTGAATAGAGTTTTGGACCCTGCTGCTCGTTAATTGGTGGCACATCAGGCTGGTGCCAGTTTTGGTGTTCTCTCTCTGTTTTGACTGGGTCCTTGAGTTTGTTTGGATCGTTGTCACACAGTTTTTAATGGAGTTAATGAACTGACAAAGTACACAGTCGGATACAAGCACAGCAGTCTTAACAGCTTTTGACCTACAGTATTAATCAGGGAAAATACCCGCACAGATTTCACGATTAGCAAATGGATTTATTAGTAGTTTAGCTTTTGAAATCATGCTAAAATCACATAGCTGCTACCATAAAATCCCGTGGTTGGTTCGTTCACTTTCACACCACAAGCGAACCGCACCAGAGTCTGCTTGGAAGCGGGTCGAAACCCACCTTTTCAGGCGGTCTTGGTTCGGTTAGTTGGTTTGCACCACCGGGTTCGATTGACAGCTTTCACACCAGCCCAAACAAACCGTACTAACCAGGCAAACAGACCTGAGTTGGTTTTAAACAAACCAAACGGGTTAGGTGTTAAAGCACCCTCACACTAAAGCTGGGCATACACTGTATGATTCGGTCCGACTCGCAAATGAGTCGTGCGGCTCAAAATTCAGGCCCACAAACAGGCTGAAATAGTACAGTGTTTGCCCAGATAAAGATGGAGACAACAATTAGGTGATAGGTATCACCAAAATAAAAAAACAAAACAGATCAGCATAATTAAAGATCAGCACTCATGGGGAAATTGTTACTGCACAAAAACCAGACAAATAGTAAATACAATAACATGAACACCTTAAAAGTTGTGCAATAATTTCAGCACTACCATTTGCAATCTTATGATGTTCCAATTGTGTTGAGACTAGTGGTGTTTATACTCTATACCTATAATTGTATACACAGCGCGATATGCGGTATTATTGCAGTTTTGTTTTTGCAAATTTACTACATCTATCCAGATTTTAGTGCTATATAGTTAAGCTTTATTGTTAGGCTATTATTAGGTATATTGTTGCTTTTTAAATGACAAATTTGACCATTTTAAAAACTAATGACATATTTGTTTGTTGTTAAATGCAGAAGACAGAAGGGCAATGAGGGGCAGCGTTTTTTTTCCAGCTAGACACTTCGTGGCGTGTGTTTGCTATGATACGTAATATCTGTAGTAAGTAAAAATGTCCACACAAGGTAGAGTACTTGCTCCGTATATATGCAAAATATGCAGTGCTCCCATTGCAAAGACTTTAACAAGAAAAAACGGTTGTGGCGGTTGCTTGCCATCCCCTGTGGTTGGCTTGTCAATAGCGCGGTATTGCAATATTGCGGTTATTGCGGCAGCCTTATTTATGAGATCACAGTTTGTGGTCTTGCTGTGTTGTGTTCCTGCTACTTTGTTCACCAGTGGATTTCTTTCTTAGCCTTGGTATCCTAAAGCCAGTCAGTCAATGTCAAGGTTTGTGTCGGTCTAATATTTGCTCTCCGTGTTGTTTAAGCTCCTGCAGAGGTCAGAGCAGATCACACAGAGGTCAGACAGATCAAGCTGAGGAGCAGACGTCTGTGTCACATTCCTCATGTGGCCTTCATCACAGAGAGACCATGTGTGCCTCTCTGCAGGGAGGAAAGGCCTGAAAGTGCAGCTCTGTTTGTGTCTTTGGGGGAACCGGCCGCTCATTTTGACTTTGATTATGTTGAAGTGTTGAGCGTTGGCGCTACAGTAGATCTAATCAAAGCCGGTTGTCTTCATGATGTGTTCTGGTTGGAAGTATATCTGGTCTGACTCACCAGTTTGTGTTTAATGTAAAACATGTTTGTATCTCCACGTCATCTAAACAACTTCTAGACTTGATCAACAGTGGATTTAAACCCGGATGAAAAACAGTGAAATACAATCTGACAAACAAAAGCACAGACATGCTTGAGAATTTTAACAACTATTTATTGTCTTGAAGTATGTAACAAAATAATCGCTATGAATAAAAACAGCATTTGTACAACTAAGAAAATGTTTACAGACAAGCAAAACTAATTGTACAAAAATAATGGTAACAATGATACACCGTAAAACAAAGAAGGTAAAAACGATAAAGAACAGAACATCCTCACGTCAGTGTGCAAACCGTTTATACAGATGGACGTGTGGCCTTTGGTTAAGGCAACAGATCCTGATAAATTATTTAAATAGCATTTATCTACACTCACGCACACACACACATAAATCAACCTCTCACAAACAGCTAAGACAAAACAGAACAATAATTTATCCGCTAAAAAACAGCATTGGACATACATGATAGAGCAAAATTATTTATAAAAAAAAAAAGAAATCTCCCATTTGACTGTCATTTTCACTGGGGTAGATCACGGGATCGGGAGCTCGTCGTGTTTTTAGATATGAAATGTCGTATTATTTACAGCTCATGCTACAGTGGCACTAACATGTCCATCATTTCAAAGGAATATGAAAAAAGTACTTGGGTTGTGTTTTTTTGATCAAATTATACAACAGCAATGAGGTAATATTTGTACATCAAAGATTTCCTTTGTTTTTCATCTCTCTCTGAAGAAAAAGGCACACAAGTCACATACACTTCATGCTAAACAGCCCTATCTGAAGAATACCTAATTCACTTTGTACAGCGGGAGATGATAGACACCGACACCTGGTTGTACCTGATTTGGGGTCACTGTGATATTGAATGGATTACTTTTACTTTTTCAAAGCAAATTTCCTTTGCTACCTACATTGTAGGCAAGAGTCAATAAATTACATGTATTTACATAATTTCAAATTGAAATCCTCAAAAAGTGAGGGAGATAAATCTCTTCAATGACCAAGGTTTTGATGGATGGGGGGTATTTTGGAGGGGAACACTTGCTTCTTCTTTTCTTTTCTTTTTTGTTCTTACTGGTTTAATATGGGAAGGTCGTCACTTCCATCTCACCCTGAGAGTTTAGTTAACCAGACACCAGCATCTACAAAGATACTTGTAAGTTCAAAATACAGCTAACCTAAGTTTAATTTAGTATTTCTCTTCTCTACAGAGATTCTTAGGTAGATGGGTAAAAGCACTTTCTTGTTCCAGTCGTCAACATACAGTACATGCATGACCACAAACATATTGTCCCCCTTATTTCTAACTCGCCAACAACCCCCAACAGTTTTCTCAAGTCCTCAACAACCAAGATCCCTAAACAATGTTATTGCTGTCTTCTTCTGAGTCCTCAAACGTTGTATCATTCAGAATCTACATCCTGGCAGATCTGGTAAAGCAAAGGGAATATTTCATCAGTTTTTTTTTCTTTGGGATGTCCATCCAGAAGGTAAGGTGGAAAGGCACACAGGCTGAAGAGGTGAGACAGAAAGAGAGAGAGAGATGTAAAGGCTTGGAAGTGCATAGTTGTCTATGGGGAGCCGTTCCCGCACAGAGATGAATGAGGTCTTTCAGAGA